>NC_069506.1:30943738-31048738 GCF_027579735.1 Bombina bombina | reverse complement strand
AGAAGCGGTCTTTAGAGCCTGAAAGCTCGCCAGAAACACGGGGGAATCAAGTTCCGTTCAGAGCTTGATAAATAGACCCCTAATACTGTGTTTTATAATTGTAATATTTAACATTCAAATTCGGATATAAACACATTCGCCCATCCCTAGTTGAAACTTGTCCCCTTTCCATGGGGACATACTGATATAGATGTGCATGTCTTGAGCAGTATGTGGTAGTTTGGTGTGTATATATGTTATTTAAGCAACCTGTAGAGGGAGCTTTAGAGTAAATTATCTTTAAACACACTACAGTATAAATATATGATAAACTAAGCAAATGTAGTGTAGCTAGAAGCACTGTTTAATTAAAGGGATATAAAACCCAAATAGCCTTTTTTTATGATCCAGATAGACCATACAATTTTAAAATGTACTTCTATTATCAAGTTTGCTTTATTGTCTTAGTATCCCAGGTTAAAGGAAGAGCAATGAACTGCTGGGAGATAGCTTGGGTGAGCCAATGACTCATGTACAGTCATCAATCACCAGCTAGCTTCTAGTAGTGCTGTTTATGAGACTAGTTAGGTATGCTTTTCAACAAAGGATGCCAATAGAGCAAGGGGAATAGAACATATAGGTAAACTTGAAAATTGTTTAAAAATTTAAATCTTGAAGTTTAATTTTAACTTTACTGTCACTTTAGGAAGACTGCAGTTCAAGACAGAAGTTCAAAACAAGCTGATAGTGTGTCTGTCTTTGGATTGGAGACACTGAAAAAGTGTATGTAGCAGGAAGAAGGGTAGATTAAGCTGTGGGCATTCCCTACTGATACTCTGCACTTTCTGCTGCAGCTAAACTTCCTTCTACTGGTTGCTTTTATAATATTACAACACACAATTTGACATATAGTGCTCAAGACGCATGTGCATTCCTGTGTGTACCTCAATATGTTTTCATAGAAAGGGGCAATGTTTTAGCCTTGGAAACTAAATGTAAGGAGTACTCTCACTGTTTCTCAATTCTAGTCCTTAGGGAACAATA
Organism: Bombina bombina; assembly: GCF_027579735.1. Lineage (NCBI taxonomy): Eukaryota > Metazoa > Chordata > Amphibia > Anura > Bombinatoridae > Bombina > Bombina bombina. The sequence continues at coordinate 31,047,715 of NC_069506.1, read as the reverse complement.
ACAGCCCAACATTTTCAGGATATCTGAACTTGAGCACAATTTAAATTGTCAGCTGATCAGTAACCATGGTCATTTACCTGCTCTCACCTAAAGTAATCCTGAAAATCTGTCCTGTTTGTGTGCCCTTTGAACTAGAATTGAGAAACACTGCTCTTTCTAAATCTCATTTCATTTTGACTTCCATATCCCTTTAATAACTTAATTTGTGCTATAAACTTACAGCTTGCAGGGATCCCATGCTAATAGTATGTAGCTGTAATTTATTTTCATTAATTAAAATAATTTAATATAAATATTATATAAATATTATAATAATATATTTGCAATATATTAATTGAAAATAAAGCACATGAAGTGCAGAATTTCACCTCTATATCAAAACTAGAACAATGATTTATTTTTTTATATTTGTGCCAGAAAAGAAAATCCTTTCTGAAGGGTCTGATAAAGTGGGACAGCGCCGGCAGAATGCAACTTAAAAGATGAAACTAATATATGAAATAGACTCATTACATGCAAAGCAAGATAGTTCAAGCCGTGATTTGTCATAATTGTGATGATTATGGCTTACAGCTCATGAAAACCCCAAATCCACAATCTCAGAAAATTAGAATATTGTGAAAAGATGCAATATTCTAGGCTCAAAGTGTCCCACTCTAATCAGCTAATTAAGCCATAACACCTGCAAAGGGTTCCTGAACCTTTAAATGGTCTCTCAGTCTTCAGCAGGAATCACAATCATGGGAAAGACTGCTGACCTGACAGTTGGGCAGAAAACCATCATTGACACCCTCCATAAGGAGGGAAAGCCTCAAAAGGTAATTGCAAAAGAAGTTGGATGTTCCCAAAGTGCTGTATCAAAGCACATTAATAGAAAGTTATGTGGAAGGGAAAAGTGTGGAAGAAAAAGGTGCACAAGCAGCAGGGATGGCCGCGGCCTGGAGAGGATTGTCAGGAAAAGGCCATTCAAAAGTGTTGGGGACTTTAACAAGGAGTGGACTGAGGATGGAGTCAGTACATCAAGAGCCACAACACACAGTCGGATCCTGGACATGGGCTTCAAATGTCGTATTCCTCTTGTCAAGTCACTCCTGAACAACAAACAACGTCAGAAGCGTCTTACCTGGGCTAAAGAAAAACAGACCTGGTCTGTTGCTCAGTGGTCCAAAGTCCTCTTTTCTGATGAGAGCAAATTTTGCATCTCATTTGGAAACCAAGGACCCAGAGTATGGAGGAAGAATGGAGAGGCACACACTGCAAGATGCTTGAAGTCCAGTGTGAAGTTTCCACAGTCTGTGTTGATTTGGGGAGCCATGTCATCTGCTGGTGTTGGTCCACTGTGTTTTTTTAAGTCCAGGGTCAATGCAGCCGTCTACCAGGAGATTTTGGAGCACTTCATGCCTTCCTTCCGCAGACAAGCTCTATGGGGATGCTGACTTCATTTTCCAGCAGGACTTGGCATCTGGCAACACAGCCAAAAGCACCAAAACCTGGTTCAATGACCATGGGATTACTGTGCATGATTGGCCAGCAAACTCACCTGACCTGAACCCCATAGAGAATCTATGGGGCATTGCCAAGAGAAAGATGAGAGACATGAGACCGAACAATGCAGAAGAGCTGAAGGCCGCTATTGAAGCATCCTGGTCTTCCATAACACCTCAGCAGTGCCACAGGCTGATAGCTTCCATGTCACGCCGCATTGAGGCAGTAATTGCTGCAAAAGGGTCCCAAACCAAGTACTGAGTACATACAGTATGCATGCTTATACTTTTCAGAGGTCCGATATTGTTCTATGTACAATCCTTGTTTTATTGATTGCATGTAATATTCTAATTTTCTGAGATTGTGGATGTGGGGTTTTCATGAGCTGTAAACCATAATCATCACAATTATGACAAATCACGGCTTGAACTATCTTGCTTTGCATGTAATGAGTCTATCTCATATATTAGTTTAACCTTTTAAGTTGCATTAGTGAAATAAATTAACTTTTGCACAATATTCTAATTTTTCGAGTTTCACCTGTACATACACACAAATATATTTGCACACATACATATACATACACACAAATATATATGCACACATACATATACATACACACAAATATATATGCACACATACATATACATACACGCAAATATATATGCACACATACATATACATACACACAAATATATTTGCACACATACATATACATACACACAAATATATATGCACACATACATATACATACACACAAATATATATGCACACATACATATACATACACACAAATATATTTGCACACATACATATACATACACACAAATATATATGCACACATACATATACATACACGCAAATATATATGCACACATACATATACATACACACAAATATATATGCACACATACATATACATACACACAAATATATATGCACACATACATATACATACACACAAATATATATGCACACATACATATACATATACACAAATATATATGCACACATACATATACATACACACAAATATATATGCAAACATACATATACATACACACAAATATATATGCACACATACATATACATACACACAAATATATATGCACACATACATATACATACACACAAATATATATGCAAACATACATATACATACACACAAATATATATGCACACAAACATATACATACACACAAATATATATGCACACATACATATACATACACACAAATATATATGCCCACATACATATACATACACACAAATATATATGCACACATACATATACATACACACAAATATATATGCACACATACATATACATACACAAAATATATATGCACACATACATATACATATACACAAATATATATGCATACATACACACAAATATATATGCACACATACATATACATACACAAAATATATATGCACACATACATATACATATACATATACACAAATATATATGCCCACATACATATACATACACACAAATATATATGCCCACATACATATACATACACAAAATATATATGCACACATACATATACATACACACAAATATATATGCATACATACATACAAATATATATGCACACATACATATACATATACACAAATATATATGCACACATAAATATACATACACACAAATATATATGCACACATACATATACATACACACAAATATATATGCACACATACATATACATACACACAAATATATATGCACACATACATATACATACACACAAATATATATGCACACATACATATACATACACACAAATATATATGCACACATACATATACATACACACAAATATATATGCACACATACATATACATACACAAAATATATATGCACACATACATATACATACACAAAATATATATGCACACATACATATACATACACACAAATATATATGCATACATACACACAAATATATATGCACACATACATATACATATACACAAATATATATGCACACATACATATACATACACACAAATATATATGCACACATACATATACATACACAAAATATATATGCACACATACATATACATACACAAAATATATATGCACACATACATATACATATACACAAATATATATGCACACATACATATACATATACACAAATATATATGCATACATACACACAAATATATATGCACACATAAATATACACACATTTTTCAAATTTGGACGTCCTGGTAAATCCTGTCTTATTGGATTTACATTTTAGAAATACGTTTTTAGTTGTTTTTGTTTTGTTTGTTTTTTACATTGTTATTAGTAATATTATAAATCTAAGTATATTTGTGTTCTCTTGCCAAAAAACTTCTCTAACTGCGGCGATAATCTTTCGAGAGTCCGGACTATAAACACCACGGTAAAGTTGTGGTGTTAATGGGAACAAGGGGCGTGTTAGCAAGTAGGATTGCCATTACAGCTTCTTGATAAAGCCATCAATGTCCTATCCTTTCCTTTTTTGTTCATAACAATCGCTGGATCACTCCTGCGCACTGCAACTTACTGACTAGATAGCAGGAACTAGAATGACATTGAAGAAAGTGAATCTGTTTGAGGGTTTTGTAAATAGTAATTGTAGCCATGAAATGAATATGCCCAAGGGAAAAGGGCTGAATTTCTTGGCACCTTGTTATCCTTTTGGGAAGCCCTTTGGGGACAACTTAATGCTAAAGCAAGCAGGCTGCAGCTATATGCCGTAGGTTTCAATGCCAACACAAGCTGAGCCACGTTATGAAACCGTCTCTGGCATTAACCCTTTGGCATGCAGGAAGCATGCTCAGGAAAGATTTACAAGACTGGAAAAAAGATAGACCATTATTACGTTACAAGGATCATTTTGTCCAGGGCGACGTGTCCTAAACCTGAATTCATGCGCCATATGCTGTATCCATCAGCCTTCCTTTTCACAGGATATTTGGGCTGTTTTCCAGGGATGTTCAGGCCACTTAATCATAACTAAAAGGAACTTTAAGGAAATTATCTATTCTAAAATAGAAGTAATTTATTTTTGTCATTATAAAGGAAAACAATAACAATAACAGCTACTTCTACCCTACTTGAGCATTGACTAAAAAGAGCCGACCAATATGATTCACCTCTGGATATGGTGCACTAACGGGACGTAAAACTGCAAAAAAACAAAATGCGGTAATATGTTAGAATATTTTATTATTATTTTATTATTATCCATGTAACTATGTTTTAACCCTTATGAAATAGTTTTAAATGCATAGTTAAAGTCAGCTTCACAGCTGTACTACTGGAAGCTAGCTAAATAAATCTGGTGAGTCAATAACGAGAGGCATATGTGCATTGCTGCTCCTGAGCCCACCTAGCTATGCAGCTCAACAAAGGATACCAAAGGAATGAAGTCAGTCTGATAACAGAAGTAAACTGAAAAATCTCTTTAAAGTATATTCTCTATCTTACATGCTCTTAAAGTAAATGTCAATTTTCATGTGAAAGTGCCCGTTTTTTTTAAAAAAAATATTAAAAACAGGGGCACTTTCATTCATGAAAATTAACATTGCACAGGATTTTAAAAATACTTACCTTTTTCTTCTGAAACGCTGGATCGCCGTTCTGAAACGATGCCCCGCCTGCTTCTTCCTGGTTAACTTACCCAGCAATGACAAAATTGGCTTTCTCCAATCACGGCATTGCTTCAGGCAATGACTCCCCCGGGGGGGAAGCCGTGATTGGAGGATGCCGGAATCGTCATTGCTGACGTATGAAGAGGCTTGTGATGGGCTGGTGAGGCACTGGAGCGGCTTCAAGAAGAAAAGGTAAGTATTTTAAGAAAACGGGTGAAATGTAAACTTTCATGAATGAAAGTGCCCCTGTTTTTAATAGTATTTTTAAAACCGGGCACTCATTCTTGAAAATGTTTACCTTCACTTTAAATTGCTGTCAATGTCAATATATTTCTTATAAAGGGACTGATTCCATGGAATCTTAATTTTCTAGGCCCATGTCTCATTTGGAACTTCATAAGCACCCAAATGAATGACTTCACACCGTTTTCACCCAAGGCTACTACACAGGGCCATCTTTAACACAGAGCAAAAAGGGCAGCTGCCCAGGGCCCAGTCTTTGTTGAGGGGCCCAAGAGTCTTACCAGACTGCTGATGTCATGTGACATGGAGGACACACACAGCCAGTCCTAATACTGTCACAGTCAAAAGTTCTCTGCTTATATTTATTTGTGAGAAACTGTGCCAGACCGTGCCGGTGTCATGTGACATGCCAAGCTAGTGCCATGTGCTGTTTGAGATGTGCACTATTCAGCACTGAATGCTAAGCCCTAACTCGGCATCCAGTCAATTCCACTCCATCAGAAAAGGTCCTGCTGGGGTTACCACTATTACCAGGTAACTGCTATGGTGGTGGGATTGTTTCTGGGTAGGGCTGACTGTAGGCACATGCAGCAAAAAGCTGGAGCGGCAGGCACATGAGGATTTGAGCATCTGTGCAGCTGCACACACTGCTCTCTTCAGTCTTGAGGCTGTGTGACTTGTCTCACACTGTATTCATATAGCCTTGGACAGACAGCATCCAGTCTGCTGGTCCCCTTAGCCCTGCTCTTTCTGCTGTGGCCCTAAGATCAACTAACTGAAGTTTTTTAGGGGAACAGTGCTTTGTAGAAAGGTGTCAGTGGGAAGAATAAGTAAGTGCACACATGCCCCTTCCCCATGCAGCATCGTCTAGTGCAGAATGAGAGGGAACTTGTTCCTAGCAAAGACGTGACATGTGCTGCAGTGACTGATGTATAGTGTCATGCTGACACTTCCCACATTAAGGTAAGATTTATTTTTATAGGGTTTTTTTCTCTCTGTCTCAGATTTTACAGCTTCCTATAGTAGTTCTGCTGTTCCAGTCAGTAAACTTATATATGTCTGCACCTCCATGCTTCCTCCTCAGTCTTTACCTTGCTTTGCTCCTGTTGGCTGCTCTAAATCTCTTTAACCAGCTAACCTCACCACAGAATCATATTCAAAAGCATATTAAATTAATCCACAGTGGAGGCATTTATATATTACATAGTAACATAGTAGAGGAAAAAAGACCGAAGTCTATCGAGTTCAACCTATACAAACATACAGTAAAATACTTACAAAAAGCTCCAGTTAATTTTAAATAATCCCACTAAAAGGTGACCCATTTAATACAAACAATCATATCCATGAATTATGTTTCTAGACAGAAATGTATCCAACAATTAAATGTATCTATGGTATTAGCATTCACTACCTACAATTTTATTGCTCTTACAGTGAAAAAACGTTTCTGTTGCAGGAGATTAAATCTCCTTTCCTCCAACCTTAAATTGTGACCTCTTTTTTGGAATAAACAGAGTTTCTGCCATCTCTGTATATGGGCCTTGAATATATTTATATAAAGTAACCATGTCACCTCTCAAGCGCCTTTTTTCCAAAGAAAACAGACCCAGTTTGGCTAGCCTCTCCTCATAGCTTAAATTCTCCATTCCCCTTATTAGCTTTGTGGCCCTTCTCTGAACTTTTTCTAGTTCTGCAGTATCTTTTTTTTTTGCGATTGGTCCCCAGAACTGCACTCCATACTCAAGGTGAGGTCTTACCAGGGATTTATATAGTGACAGAATTATACTTCCCTTCATTAAATCAATGCCTCTTTTAATACATGCTAGTATCTTATTAGCCTTTGAAGCCGCTGCCCTGCATTGTGCACCCATCTTTAGCATGTTATCTATTATTACTCCCAAATCCCTTTCCTCCTCTGTTTGGCTAAGTCTTGTCTCATTTAAATAATAAATTGCCTGTTTATTTTTACTTCCAAAATGTAGAACCTATTTATTTACTTATTAGTACTGCTTAGGTCCAGTTTCACATATAGCAATCTATTTCATTTTCTGTTAAAAATGATTAGCCCAGCAGTTGATGATCCACTGCTGGGCTAATAATTAAAAAAAAATATTATAAAATAAATTGATTTAGTTGTTTTTTCAGATGTTGGGGTGGAGAGCAAAATTGCATGGGGGGCAAGAAAATGTTTGCCCAAAATTAAAGACGGCCCTGCTACTACATATGGGGCATATTGAGTCTATTAATGTTGCCATGTCACCACCATAATTAATTTAGTGAAAGTATTTTTCCCTGTGTTTTACACACAAATCACATTTTAGTTGTGGATTTTACAAACACAATGTGTCCTATTACTATGGAATAAAACATATTTGCATTTTATGACTCCACTGAGTACAGCAGTACGCCCAATGTACACATTATCTTGGCTTTTGGGCTGCTATAGGGTGGAATTCCAGTGTTGCCCATTTCAGATTCCAGACCTGCAATTTTGCCAGCTCCCAAACTCAAATTATTCTAGTCCAAGAATACTGCATATGGGGTATATTTAGTTTAACCCTTTCAGCAATATTTCAAAGCAAAACCTGCCCAGTGCAGAAGACAACTTATAAAATTTTACTATCACTTTGGTTATTTAACTATGAAAACTATATACAGTATCTGACAAGAGTGAGTACACCCCTCACATTTTTGTAAATATTTTATTATATCTTTTCATGTGACAACACTGAAGAAATGACACTTTGCTACAATGTAAAGTAGTGAGTGTACAGCCTGTATAACAGTGTGAATTTGCTGTCCCCTCAAAATAACTCAACACACAGCCATAAATGTCTAAACCGTTGGCAACAAAAGTGAGTACACCCCTATGTGGAAATGCCCAAATTGGACCCAATTAGCCATTTTCCATCCCTGGTGTCATGTGACTCGTTAGTGTTACAAGGTCTCAGGTATGAATGGGGAGCAGGTGTGTTAAATTTGGTGTTATCGCTCTCACACTCTCTTATACTGGTCACTGGAAGTTCAACATGACACCTCATGGCCAAGAACTCTCTGATGATCTAAAAAAAAGAATTGTTGCTCTACATAAAGATGGCCTAGGCTAAAAGAAGATTGCCAAGACCCAGAAACTGAGCTGCAGCACGGTGGGCAAGACCATACAGTGGTTTCACAGGACAGGTTCCACTCAGAACAGGCCTCCCCAGGGTCGACTAAAGGAGTTGAGTGCACATGCTCAGCGTCATATCCAGAGGTTGTTTTTGGTAAATAGATGTATAAGTGCTGCCAGCATTGCTGCAGAGGTTGAAGGGGTGGGGGGTCAGCCTGTCAGTGCTTAGACCATATGCCACACACTGCATCAAATTAGTCTGTATGGCTGTCATCCCAGAAGGAAGCCTCTTCTAAATATGATGCACAAGAAAGCTCACAAACAGTTTGCTGAAGACAAGCAGACTAAGGACATGGATTACTGGAACTATGTCCTGTGGTCCGATGAGACCAAGATAAACTTATTTGGTTCAGATGGTGTCACGCGTGTGTCGCGGCAAGCAGGTGAGGAGTACAAAGACAAGTGTGTCTTGCCTACAGCCAAGCATGGTGGTGGTGTCATAGTCTGGGCCTGCAGGAGTGCTGCCGGCACTGTGGAGCTACAGTTCATTGAGGGAATAGTGAATGCCAACATGTACTATGACATACTGAAGCAGAGCATGGTCCCCTCCCTTCGGAGACTGGGCCGCAGGGCAGTATTCCAACATAATAACGACCCCAAACACACCCCCAAGATGACCACTGCCTTGCTAAGAAGCTGAGGGTAAAGGTGATGGACTGGCCAAGCATGTTTCCAGACCTAAACCCTATTGAGCATCTGTGGGGCATCCTCAAATGGAAGGTGGGGGAGCGCAAGGTCTCTAACATCCACCAGCTCTGTGATGTTGTCATGGAGAAGTGGAAGATGACTCCAGTGGCAACCTGTAAAGCTCTGATGAACTTCATGCCCAAGAGGGTTAAGGCAGTGCTGGAAAATAATGGTGGCCACACAAAATATTGACACTTTGAGCCCAATTTGGACATTTTCACTTAGGGGTGTACTCACTTTTGTTGCCAACGGTTTAGACATTAATGGCTGTGTGTTGAGTTATTTTGAGGGGACAGCAATTTTACACTGTTATACAGGCTGTGCACTCAGTACTTTACATTGTAGCAAAGTGTCATTTCTTCAATGTTGTCACATGAAAAGATATAATAAAATATTTACAAAAGTGTGAGGGGTGTATACACTTATGTGTGATACTGTGTATATATACAGTATATATATATATATATATATATATATATATATATATATATATATATATATATATAGGCATAAAATGAGCCTTCAGTAGATGACAGTTGCAACAGTGGCGTCACTAGGGTTGGTGTCATCTGGTCTTACGTTTATTAACTGTACGTTACCTTATCTCGTCTGCTTGATGAGCTCCTGTAACATATAGTTAATAAATGTAGGACTAAGCTTTATTATGATGACAGTTAGTTAATTTTATTTACATATGTAGGTTAAGTAAGAAGTGGCGTGCTTGGTCAAAAACGTTGTGTAATTAAATAATATATGACAGCGTCAAAATTTCCTTACATCTTCAACTGGGCATGCCCATGGCCGCTTTAAGATTGAAATGCAAAACTAAATTTTCCTCCCTCGTCGAAATTTGCTACCTCCATGTGCGCATACTTGTCATCACGTAATCGCATTCCACACATTCTTTTCAAACATATGTGGAGTACGATTAAGTCATTTTGAGCATGCACAAAGCCAGGTAGCAAATCTCGACAAGGGAGCAAAATCTGACAGGACACCGCCCCCCCTCCAGTGACGCTAAGTTTATAAAAAATGGTTTTCTACATTATATTAAAAAGTTTTGAAAAAATAAGTGGCATTTACTTAGAAAACACACATGTATTTTACATGTATCTAAGGGAAGAACAATTACCAAAATCCAAAGGTTCTAACAACTACTAGTTCCTCTAGATCAGGGGTATGAAGCTCATTGTATCTGGGGCCACTGATCAAGTGTTCTTCTCCCATGGGGGCCACTTGAACAGAGTGAGTGCTCTGGCACTGGATATACTAGAAACTGGAAGTGACTAAGGGCTCGATTTATCAAAGCCCTACGGCTGCAAGTTCTCACAAGAACTTGCTCGCCATAATTTAACAAGCAGCGGTCACCAGACTACCGCTTCCCTAACTTCTTCGCTACCTCTAAGGTGACGGAATTCAATCTCCGCGGTCGAGTCCGACCGAGGAGATTGACAGCTCCTGCCCGAGCGTAATTGGCTGTTTGCTGGCAGGGGGCGGGATTGCACGTGAGCGCAAAATTGCGCTCATGTGCAACGGTGATTACCTGCGGGTAATTTCACCCCGCCACAGGCGAGCTGAGGCGTACAGGGGCGCGTATACGCAAAGGAGCTCTGGTTGCCATAAATCAATATAAGGTTTTACATGGAGAACATTCCTATTTGAACTTTTCTAGGACTCCTCTATAGCTCCTAATAATTTAAGTTAACCTACTTGCCTAAGAAGATATTTACTTCACAACAAATATTCATGTTCCCCATATTTTCCATGTTACGGGTTTTTAAGTAGCTTTAAGAACTAGTTAACCGTTTTCCCTATGCCATTACAAAAGAGAATACAAGTACACTAGAGTAAACCTTATGAGCCATAAGCACCGATCCTAGTACGAATTAGCATAACTTTACTAGCTTTAATAAGATCTAGGCTATTTATACAACCTGACCTAGCACTGGTCATCTTACTTTCCAGAAGATATCTATATTAGAACTAGAAGGACACGCCCCCCCCTTTTCCCTTCCTATTATACGAGCGGCTCTTGTCCATTGTACCCTCTTCCCTAATACTTAACACAACAATTCAGCTTATCATATACTTGCATGTTTATATATTGGTCTTAAGTAACTACTATTTGACATATCATTCACGATAACATTTGTCCAAGAGTGACCGATGATGTAGTTACTTCACATTTCTATGCTAAAAGAAAAATGAGGTTTCATCTTTGTTTGTACAGTTCTTCCATTATATTTATTTGGGTTCAGACATCTATTGTTTTAAAGTGAAGGTCCATTTTGATGAATTAGTGTCCGGTTTTTAATAAACCTATTAAAAACAAGGGCACTTTAATTCATCAAAATTGACATTTCACTGTTTTCTTCAAAAACTTACCTCAGCACGGATTTTCAGGTTTCTTATTCTCCTGACCATTATGCTTTTATGAACAAAATGCATTTGTACCTGTGAGCATTAATGTTCTTATCTGAAAAGTTAAAGTATATTGATTTACTCTGTTACAAACTTTATATTCTCCTTTCTGTTGTACCATACAAAAACCTCAATAAAAAAAGCATTTTTTTTAAAAAAAAGTGCACCATAGAAAAATTGCCACCATTTCCTGGCTTTAGTCAGCAGCAGTACAAGAACGTAAAGGGATATACAACCCAAAAGTTTTCTTTTGTGATTCTGACAGAGCATTCCAATTCACTTTTTATATCAAATTTGTTCCCATGATAATCTGCGTTGAAGAGACACCTAGGTAGGTATCTGCACTACGTGGCAGGAAGTAGTGCTGCCATCTAGTGCTCTTACAAATGGATAACACTGGTTTAGTTTTATCTTGCATAAGTTAAAGGGACAGTCAAGTCTAAAATAAACTTTCATGATTCAGATAGGGCATGGAATTTTAAACAACTTTCCAATTTACTTTATCACCACTTTTGATTTGTTCTCTTGGAATTCTTAGTTTTTCACCACTAGAGGGCGGTAGTTCATGTGTTTCATATAGATAACATTGAGCTCATGCACGTGAAGTTACCTAGGAGTGAGCACTGATTGGCTAAAATGCAAGTCTGTCAAAAGAACTGAAATAAGGGGGCAGTTTGCAGAGGCATAGATACAAGGTAATCACAGAGGTAAAACATTTATTATTATAACTGTGTTGGTTATGCAAAACTGGGGAATGGGTAATAAAGGGATCATCTATCTTTTTAAACAACAAAAATGCTGGTGTTGGCTGCCCCTTTAAATGAATATTGCTTTTGCCCTGGAAAAAAGGTTTACTACATAATTGAACAAGATACCAGTGATGTACTTGGTTTGTTATTAATTTTAATGGGATTGATCTGGCAAAATTGCAGGACTGGAATCTGAAATGGGCAGCACTAAATGTCTACTGTATAAGTACCTAACCAGGTCAAGGTGTATGTAGGGGGGGCAGCTGTTCTTGGTTAGAATTGTAAAATGCAGATTTCGGGTCTTTATAGTAATAGGACACATTATTATTGTAAAATTCACAACAAGAAAGGGATGTGTGTGTAAAAACAGAGAAAATAGTTTCCACTGAATTTATCAGGTATTGGTAATCTAATAATTACCTGAAAACACAACCTTGGGTGTCTACTTTTGAAAATGGAATGCTATAATAGGACAACTTTGAGTCTGTGAGCATCTGAAGAGCTCCAAATGAGATATGGAGGCCTATTTACCAAATGTCTGTTGGACCTGATCTGACAGTGCGGATCAGATCCGACAGACATCGCTGAATGCGGAGAGCAATACGCTCTCTGTATTCAGCATTGCACCAGCAGCTCTTGTGAGCTGCTGGTGCAACGCCGCCCTCTGCAGACTCGCGGCCAATCGGCCGCCAGCAGGGGGTGTCAATCAACCCAATCGTACTCGATTGGGTTGAATTGTGGCGATGTCTGTCCGTCTGCTCAGAGCAGGCGGACAGGGTTATGGAGCAGCAGTCTTTAGACCACTGCTCCATAACTTGCGTTTCTGGTGAGTCTATAGACTCGCCAGAAACACAGGCCCACAAGCTCCATACAGAGCTTGATAAAAGGGCCTCAGTGGCTCAGTAAATTAATCTGGAATCTGAAATGAGCAGTATTGCACCCTAGAAGTGTCCAAGAACCCGGTCAAGGTGTACATTGGTGGTACCGCTATGTATCGGGAGCCATAACATGCAAATATGGGTGGTTTATATGTTGGTGTGGAAATCAGCTGACCTTATAAAAGCCCTGTGTAGCTGATTCACTTCCTCTTTGGTTCCTGGTAGCTGTGGAGAAAATCTTTCCTGCCTGTTATTTCCCTCCTCTCATGTTAATATTGTTATTTTCTTTTGCACAGGTGGGCAGAGGGGCGGCACTGAGTTCACAGCAACCCTTATGGTGACTTAGTTGCTTTGGCAGGAGCATGCGCCTACCTAGTCAGGCTCACTTTTATAAACCCAAAGCTGTCATTAAGCTGTAAAATGTGTCCATACTTTATTCCTGATTGCAGTCAAACTTGAAAATGTAAATAGCAATCGCTTGCTCTTGTGTGTTCTAGAGTTGTCAGGATTCTTCATAAAGATTTGTTTTGCCCTTCTGAAGTATCTCGTATCTAGGTCATGTCTCGGGTATTGTTTAATACTCCATAGCATTTTCATGAGTTTTGTTATGAAAACTAGCAGGCAATAATGGTTTACTTCAGGTCTCAAAAAGTACAACATTTTATTGAGCAACACTCACCACTTAAAGGGACAGTTCACTGTAAAATAGTTTTTCCATTAATATGTTCCCCATACTTGTTATACCAGCTGCAGCATATAAAATGTATGAGAATTTGCTAATTTATGCTTGTTTTTGCAAAATAAATAGCTGGATTTGCTCTTTGAAACCACAGCCATTCAAAATAGGCAAGGCTTGCTCACAGATCTGTCAGGATATATGAGTATTATTAAATAATATATATATCTATGTATATTTATCTACACATAGATTTATGATAAGACGAAGAACTCATTTTATTTGTGAAACTGTCTGTAAAACAACCCCCTCTCGTTCTGAAACACAGATTTCAAGAACAAGGGAATTGCTTTCAAAGGTTTTCTGCCTAAGGTGTGAAATTATAGTTCTTATAAGAAACCCCCCTTTTTCTTGCTCTGAAACATTTGGTCTAATTAGTTCAGGCAGTCATTTCAAAGATCAGGCAGTTATTTTAAAGAGATGTCACCACGTGACTGCTCTGTTTGAAGTTGATTTCCTGCCCAGGATGGGTAATAAACTTATCAGATCCCTGTAAGTAAACAGACATGGCCTAAGTGTATGCAAGAGTTGATTGCCCCTGTTGTGTTGAATCCACAAATTCTAGACGTTACGTCTAGATGAAGTTTTGGCCAGGCAGAAACATATATTGCGTTGTGGCTGTTAGAAATATTTGATGGTGGGACTGCATTCCTGGGTGTCTGCTGCCACCTATAGATCAGGGATGGTATCACAGCCAAAAGATAAATGGCTGTTCAGATCCCGGGGCGAATCAGAGACAAGCTCTGCAAGGGCAAATCAGAGACAAGCTTCCGAAGGGCCTATAATATTGTTTCACCGATGATTAGAATAAAAAGGGGTGGGATTATATCGCATGATATAACCCCAGGCAAGAGAGAAAAAAGGGGCTGGCTGGCTATTTGCTGAACTTTGGACTGATAACTTACTGCGTTGGGACACAGTCACTATAAGCAAAATTGGGCTACCTTTTTATTATCCATATTGCAATACCCTTATTTCATATGAGGTGAAACAAGAAGTTCTGGAAGCTGAAATATCGATTTGGTTATTTTTGGTGAAGTATACGCGATAGATAAATATATATATAATATTTAAATCAAAGGTATTTGGTAACTATAACTAATTGCAGTTAGTAGATTTAAAAGGGCACTTTGTATTTTAGCTTGCATTCATAATCCTGCGTGGTTTAAAACTAATCATTAATGCTAAATAATTTATCTTTGCAAATATATAAATATATTTTAGAATTTGTCTTAATTGTAGATAATTAAGAATTTATTTCAGCTCAGATAAATTGGCATAGGAGTTGGTTGTTTGCATTTAGAATATATATATATAACTTCTGGTGTTTTAATTAGAGTTGTATAGAATCATTTGTGGGCTAAATAGCTTAAGTATATTTGTCGGGAAGTTAACAAACCATACCTTGGCATCTCATTGTGATATTTACTGACAGATCAGATCTCGTTATCTTATCACTCAAATACTTCCCTTTCTTATCTCTGTACAATACTTAGATCGAACAATTGAAAATGAACATTTTAGAGCTTTATCTTTTCCACCTCCCACTATGAGTGTAATTTCTTCTGCTGGCTGTGTTTACATAGTTTGTCAATAGCCTATACCTAGGTATAGAAACTTTTAGTATAGGTAGGGATACTACAGGCTAAATCAGCTATTTCAAATGAAAATATAAAGACTAAGGGGCCGATTTACTATGCCCCGAATGGGGCCAAATCGCCCTGTTTCCACACAAGCCTTCAGACTCGCCAGAAACAGGAGTTAAGAAGCAGCGGTCTTACGACTGCTGCTCCTTAACTGGAAATATATCTCATATTTGATTGACACCCCCTGCTAGCGGACGATTGGCTGCAAATCTGCAGGGGGCGGCATTGCACAATTCACTAGAACTGCTTGTGCAATGCTGAATGCCGACAGTGTATGCTGTCCGCATTCAGCGATGTCTGTCGGACATGATACGCTACATCGTATCATGTTGGACAGACATTGTTAAATCGTCCCTAAGAAATTATTTGTAAACAATTTAATACACTCCAGCAGGTAAAACAGACAACTGGAAAAAATTAAAGTAAAGTTTTTGGGTAAACTGTCCCTTTAATACAAGCTCAACAAGTGCACAAATAGCTGTCCCTGAACTATCCGTTATATGTACATGTATAGGTCATGCTAAAAATTAAAATAAAAAAAACACTCGGAGCAATGCAATGCTTTGCTTAAAATGATTTATCTATCCAGTAATAAAACCAGATTATGCATTATTCTTTGTGCAATGTATGCTCTGCTTAAAGTGAAAGTAAATCCTTTCATGTAGAAAGCGCCTTTATCTGTTTTAACCGATCACCGTTTTTAGCTGCTACTGCAGCACACGGCTAAAAAAACATTTTGCTAAGAGGTGACGTTTTCACCTATTAGCCAATAACCGTGCGGTAAATCCGGCTCCCATGGACGCCAAGCCGGATTTACCACACAGCTATTGGCTAAGAGGTGAAAACGTCACCTCATAGCAAAAAATAATTTTAGCCGTGGGCTGCTGTTAAAAACGATAATCGGTTAAAACAAATAAAGGAGCTTTCTACATAAAGTATCTTATACTTCATGAACGAAAGTCCCCTTTATTTGTTTCAAAAGTCAATCTTAGCGTTTGTAAAACGCTAGGATTTACTTTCACTTTAAATATTGATATGGCAAAATGTTTATTTCTGAAGATCTTAAGCAGTCTGTTAGGTCAATCGCATGAGTGCCATCTGCGCAATAGACTGACTGTAAGGCACAATAGACTGACTGTGAGGCGCAATAGACTGACTGTGAGGCGCAATAGACTAACTGTGAGGCGCACTCCTGCATATCTTTGTTGGCCTATGATCCTGTGCATGAGCCCTGTCATAGGGCGACTCGCTAAGCTAAAATAAACAATGGATACTTTAGGGCCAATTTATTAAGCAGCGTATGTTGCTCATTCCACGCGAGCCTTCTGACTCAACAGAATCAGGAATTAAGAAGCAGCGGTTTTAAGACACCCCCTGCTAGGGGCCGAATGGCCGCAAATGTGCAGGGGGTGGCATTGCACAATCGTTTCACAAGAAATGCTTGTGCAATGATAAATGCTGACAGCGTATGCTGTCGGCATTTATCGATGTCGGCGGACATGATTCGCTGCCCAGCATTTGTCAAATCTACCACTTTGTGTCAAGTGAGCCGAGAGAATCTGATAAAACCCTTAAGTCTAAAAACAAGAAAATAAATGTATTAATAAACCACAGCTAAGTTTGAAACATCAAATTAAGGAGAAACATTGAATAATAATTATTAATAAATGGCTAGATTACGAGTTTTGCGTTATGAGCGGTGCGGTGCTAACTTGCAAGTTATTGTCACCGCTCACTTCCCTACAGTGCTGGTTTTACAGGTTTATAAAAACCCGGCGTTAACAGGCGAGAAATGAGCATAGAACAAAATTGAGCTCCATACCGCACTCCAATACCAGCGCTGCTGAAAGCTGCTGTGAGCTGGTTTTACGTGCTCGTGCACAATTTCCCCATAGACATCAATGGGGAGAGCTGGCTGAAAAAAAAGTCTAACACCTGCAAAAAAGCAGCGTAAAGCTCCGTAACGCAGCCCCATTGATTCCTATGGGGAAACAAAATTTATGTTTAGACTCGGGGTTCATGTTAGGGTGTTAGGTGTAAACACCCCTAATCTTACACTTATTAACCCCTAATCTGCCGTCCCGACATCACTGACATCAACATTATACTTATTAACCCCTAATCTGCCGCCCCCGACATCGCCGACACCTACATTATACTTATTAACCCCTAATCTGCTGCCCCAACATCGCCGACACCTACATTATATTTATTAACCTCTAATCTCCCGCCCTCAATGTTGACGAAACCTACCTACACTTATTAACCCCTAATCTGCCGTCCCCAAAGTCGCTGCCACTATAATAAACATATTAACCCCTAAACCGCTGTACTCACGCATCGCAAACACTAGTTAAATATTATTAACCCCTAATCTGCTGTCCCTAACATCGCCGCCACCTACCTACATTTATTAACCCCTAATCTGCCGTCCCCAACGTCGACGCCACTATACTAAATTTATTAACCCCTAAACCTAAGTCTAACCCTAACACACACTAACTTTAATGTAATTAAAATAAATCTTAATAAAACCTACTATTAATAACTAAATAATTCCTATTTAAAAGGAAATACTTATCTGTAAAATAAACCCTAAGCTAACTACAATGTAACTAATAGTTACATTGTATCTATCTTAGGTTTTATTTTTATTTCACAGGCAAGTTTGTATTTATTTTAGCTAGGTAGAATAGTTACTAAATAGTTATTAACTATTTACTAGCTACCTAGCTAAAATAAATACAAATTTACCTGTAAAATAAAACCTAACCTGTTTTACACTAACACCTAACCTTACACTGCAATTAAATCAATGACCTAAATTACAACAACAAAAACCCCACTAAATTACACAAAATAAAAAAAGAAATTATCAGATATTTAAACTAATTACACATAATCTAATAGCCCTATCAAAATAAAAAAGCCCCCCCAAAATAAAAAAAAAAACCCTAGCCTAAACTAAACTGCCTATAGCCCTTAAAAGGGCCTTTTGCAGGCCTTGCCCCAAAGAAATCAGCTCTTTTACCTGTAAAAAAATACAAACAACCCCCAACAGTAAAACCCACCACCCACACAACCAACCCCCCAAATAAAATCCTAACTAAAAAAAACTAAGCTCCCCATTGCTCCGAAAAGGGCATTTGGATGGGCATCACCCTTAAAAGGGCATTTAGCCCTTTTAAGGTTGTTTGTATTTTTTTTTACAGTTAAAAGAGCTGATTTCTTTGGGGCAATCCCCCGCAAAAGGCCCTTTTAAGGGCTATTGGTAGTTTAGGTTAGGGTTTTTTTTTATTTTGGGGGGGCTTTTTTTATTTTGATAGGGCTATTAGATTAGGTGTAATTAGTTTAAATATCTGATCATTTCTTTTTTTATTTTGTGTAATTTAGTGGGGGGGGTTGTTATTTAGGTAATTGATTTCATTGTAGTGTAAGGTTAGGTGTTAGTGTAAGACAGGTTAGGTTTTATTTTACAGGTAAATTTGTATTTATTTTAGCTAGGTAGGTAGTTAGTAAATAGTTAATAACTATTTAGTAACTATTCTACCTAGTTAAAATAAATACAAACTTGCCTGTAAAATAAAAATAAACCCTAAGCTAGCTACAATGTAACTATTAGTTATATTGTAGCTAGCTTTGGTTTTATTTTACATGGGTAAGTATTTCGTTTTAAATAGGAATTATTTAGGTAATGATAGTAGGTTTTATTTAGATTTATTTTAATTATATTTAAGTTAGGGGGTGTTAGGGTTAGACTTAGGTTTAGGGGTTAATACATTTAGTGCAGTGGCGGCGAAGTTGGGGGCGGCAGATTAGGGGTTAATAAATGTAGGTAGGTGGCGGCGATGTTAGGGGCGGCAGATTAGGGGTTAATAATATTTAACAAGTGTTTGTGATGTGGAAGTGCAGCGGTTTAGTGGTTAATATGTTTATTATAGTGGCAGCGATGTCCGGAGCAGCAGATTAGGGGTTAATAATTTTGTTTTATTATTTGTGATGCAGGAGGGCCTCAGTTTAGGGGTTAATAGATAGTTTATGGGTGTTAGTGTACTTTTTAGCACTTTAGTTATGAGTTTTATGTTACAGCTTTGTAGCGTAAAACTCATAACTACTGACTTTCAGTTTACGGTATTGATCTTGGTGGTATAGGGTGTACCGCTCACTTTTTAGCCTTCCAGGCAAACTCGTAATACCGGCACAAAGGAAGTCCCATTGAAAAAGGACTTTTTGAAAGCTGCGGTAATTACGTTGCTTTAAGGCCACAAAAGTGTGCAGTTCCCCTAAACCTGCAAGACTCGTAATACCAGCGGTAGTGAAAAAGAGCCATAACGCTGCTTTTTCACTCATACCGCAAAACTCATAATCTAGTCGAATGATATTTATATTATATGACTGGTAAACTGATGCAAAGGTATTTTAAACCTATTTAAATATCTAAAACTAATTGCAAATAAAATGAAAGATACATTTTTACACATTTGCATATTCCCATATACATAAATATATTTTATTCCCTTTAAAAGGTGAATTATTTTTCTTAATGACAGTGACAGTCACACACACTGTAGGAAATATTTGTAAAATAAAAACAAAAACAACTACCTTGGTGGTTTTAGTGAATCTTTTGACCTCTTTGGGAAGCTGGAGGACTTTGATAAAGAAATCCTCACCATGGAATAAACGCTCTAACCACATCAGCTGCCATTTTTGGCTTGGACTGTAAATATGAAACATAGCATGGCCATTTAATATGAATTAATGAAAGCTAGTGATATGAGAGTGACAAAACGTTACATGGAGGAATTGAGCCAACCACTTGGATGTGTGTCCAGATTACAGAGCTGTTTCTGTTGGTAATTAGGTTCATAGTTGACTGTTGACGTGACTGGTGATTGTACATCTGTGAAGGGATTTAGGGACGTGACTGTTGTTTCTCTGGCAAACTGGGTCTAATTATCAGGGTAGAAGTGGTGAACTGTGATTTTCACACTGCGTGTGGCGCATTTCAGGATTTCGGCCTCTCCTGCTGAATGAAAAAAGGGCATCTGAGCACAAAATAGATGTATAAGCCGTTAAATAGAAAAAGAGGAAACAGAGCGCACAAAAAGAGATGTATTAGATGTAGATGTATTGCATGCAATTTTAAACAACTTTCCAATTTAATTTTATCATCAAATTTGCTTTGCTCCCTTGGTATTCTTTGTTGAAAACTAAACCTAGGTAGGCTCATATACTAATTTCTAAGCCCTTCAAGGCTGCCTCTTTTCTCAGTGCATTTTGAAATTTTGTAATCAGCAGTGACTTTACTTATAAATCAAAGCTGTTATTATTGATTACCTTAAAATTCAAAGATATATGGAACATAAAGGTGTCTCTGTCACATACTCATTATTACATCTGTTGACACAAATATTATTTTAGGTAATCCAAAATTATGACTTTATTGATACAAATTAATGAGCTTAAACTCACACCCTTTCATGTCTAATGTCGCTGCTACAATTTGTGGGCATCACAATATTAATACAAATATACATTTGAAGACTTGTTAATAAATCAATTAATAAAAAAAAACGAAGTAACATTTTTTTTTATCCATTAGCCAATCAGAAGTTGTACTGCCTGCTATTTCATACAGGGAACATCCTCATGACTGCTGGACAGATGCTTAAGTTTTAATAAAGTTGTTGCTAAAGGTATGGATAAAAGCCAGCAGTAGCACAAAAAAGATATTTTTAATTCTTCTTCTCCCTATACTTTCTTCTTCTTTCTTTATGTTATTACACCCCCCCCCTCTTTCCTATCTCTTTATGGGAGCACTTTTGAACTACTTGTGTGTGTAAATAATGGCACTGACAAGGCAAGCAAGCACCAAGCTGACCGAACTAACGTGAAAGAAAACTAAAAAGCAGAATTGGCCAAGAAAAAAAAGGAAGCATCTATATTTATTGGCTACCACATGAATCAATCAGCAAGAAAAATGCTGGATCATTTGTGTATAGTGTAATTGTAAAGTATTTCCCCTCTTTAAAGTAAATGTATTAACCTTTTAACGATGTTATGCCGTTCTATTCAATCATAATTACACTGGGCTTTAGAGCCGTTATGACAAAATATAACGTCATAACCGTTGGCTGTCCTAAAGCTAACTGCACTTCCGATGATGTGATCGTGGTCTGGAGGGCGTGCCTAGTGTCACAGGGACGCCCTCCTGACCCAATCCCATCATTGAAATCTCACGATTGCATGCACGATCGCAGGATTTCAATTTGTTTACATCAGACCGTTGTTCCGATGTAGACAAATTAACCCTGTCATCAAAGGGTTAACTGTGTGATCATTTTTATTTTATTTTTTTTGCAGTGTTTGTTCATTTGTCTAATAAATTAATCTAAAACTGAATGCTCATAACTTATGTTGACACACATATACTGTACTTTCCTATCTTGGTTTGAATAGTAACTGTACTATTTATTCTCAAGCAAATTAAAAGAAATTAGCTACTTCCGTCTTTAGCCGCAAGCAGTTAAATTAAAGGGACGTAACAATCAAGACTGAAATGTGTATTAGTGCATTTCCATTTTGAATTTAAGCAATTTTTCAATATACTTCTATTATCAAAAATGCTTGTAGTTAAAAAGTATTACTGTTTTAGGGAATATGTAAATATGCTGTGAGTGTCCTCTTCATCCACATTTAAACATCTACTACACAAGTCACCTTCTGCTCTCTAGTGTTTGAATGCAGGTGATCTAGGCACGCACAGCATATGTACATATGCTCTTGAAACAGTAGTAACTTTAGTAGAAGCGTTTTTCATAATATAAGTATATTGAAAAAATGCTTCTATTTAAAATTGAAATGCACACTTTGGGCGCGATCCGATATAGATCGTAGTTTGCGGTGCAAGCGAGGGAACCTGCGTCGCCCGCAGTTTCAGCTCGCAACTCGAGCTATCCAATATTCAGCGCCGTCAGATGCTAACGTGCCGTAAGTCTGACAAACCAGCGATGTCCAGAAATCTGCGCAAGTACAAATTTCTGGCGTCGCCAGTGACTTGCGGCACGTTAGAAACTGTCGGCGCCTACAAAACCTGACTAAAGTCTAAATCACCCGCACTGTCTAACACGCCTCCCTAACATAGCCCGACAAGTCTAACACGCCTCCCTAACATAGCCCGACACGTCTAACCCTCTATCCGCTATCCCCCCTCACTAGCCTAACAATAAAATATGTATTAACCCCTAAACCGCCGCTCCCAAACCCCGCCGCAACCTAATAAAGTTATTAACCCCTAAACCGCCGCCAGCTATATTAAATCTATAACCCCCTAAAGTGAGCCCCTAACACCGCCGCCATCTACCTTACCTACCCCCTAAAGTGAGCTCCTACTACGCCGCCATCTATTTTAAAATTATTAACCCCTAATCTAATCCCCCTACCCCGCCGCCATCTATATTAAATTATTTAACCCCTAAAATACTAAACTATCCCTACCACTAAACCTAAGTCTAACCCTACAAATAGCCCTGAAAAGGGCTTTTTGCGTGGCATTGCCCCAAAGTAACAGCTCTTTTGCCAGCCCTTAAAAGGGCTTTTTGCGGGGCATGCCCCAAAGTAACAGCTCTTTTGCCAGCCCTTAAAAGGGCTTTTGGCGGGGCTTTGTCACAAAGTAAACTGCTCTTTTGCCTACAATCTACATCCCCCTACACCGCGGCCACCTATAATAAATGTATTAACCCCTAATCTAATCCCCCTACACCGCCGCCAGCTATATTAACTATATTAACCCTAATTATATTAGGGTTAATATAGTTTATATAGTTATTATATTATATATATTAACTATATTAACCCTAATTATATTAGGGTTCATATAGTTAATATCGTTATTATATTTTATATATATATTAAGTATAATAACCCTATCTAACTCTAACATCCTAACTAAACTCTTATTAAAATAAATCTAATATTAATATTATTAATTAAAATATTCCTATTTAAATCTAAATACTTACCTATAAAATAAACCCTAAGATAGCTACAATATAATTAATAATTACATTATAGCTATGTTAGGGTTTATATTTATTTTACAGGTAAATTGTTAATTATTTTAACTAGGTATACTAGCTATTAAATAGTTATGAACTATTTAAGAGCTACCTAGTTAAAATAATTACCCAATTACCTGTAAAATAAATCCTAACCTAAGTTACAAATACACCTACACTATCAATAAATTAAATAAACTACAAATATCTATCTAAAAATACAATTAAATAAACTAAACTAAATTACAAAAAAAAAACCCCACTAAATTACAAAAAATAAAAAAAAGATTACAAGATTTTTAAGCTAATTACACCTATTCTAAGCCCCCTAATAAAATAATAAAGCCCCCCAAAATAAAAAAATTCCCTACCCTATTCTAAATTAAAACAAGTTCAAAGCTCTTTTACCTTACCAGCCCTTAAAAGGGCCTTTTGTGGGGGCATGCCCCAAAGAAAACTGCTCTTTTGCCTGCAAAAAAAAACACAATACCACCCCCCAACATTACAACCCACAACCCACATACCCCTAATCTAACCCAAACCCCCCTTAAATAAGCCTAACACTACCCCCCTGAAGATCTCCATTCCTTGTCTTCACCACACCGGGCCGAACTCCTCATCCGATCCGAGCGATGTGATCCAGCAAGCGGCAGTGAAGTCTTCTTCCATCCGGGCGATGTCTTGAAGCAAGCGGCAGAGAGTCTTCTTCCATCGGCGACGTCTTCAAGCAAATCGGCATCTTCAATCTTCTTACTTCGCTCCTCCGCCGCGGAGCATCCTTCCGGCACGACGACTTCCCGACGAATGAGGTTCCTTTAAATGACGTCATCCAAGATGGCGTCCGCCGAATTCCGATTGGCTGATAGGATTCTATCAGCCAATCGGAATTAAGGTAGAAAAATCTGATTGGCTGATTGAATCAGCCAATCAGATTCAAGTTCAATCCCTAATCTAATCCCCCTACCCCGCCGCCATCTATATTAAATTATTTAACCCCTAAAATACTAAACTATCCCTACCACTAAACCTAAGTCTAACCCTACAAATAGCCCTGAAAAGGGCTTTTTGCGTGGCATTGCCCCAAAGTAACAGCTCTTTTGCCAGCCCTTAAAAGGGCTTTTTGCGGGGCATGCCCCAAAGTAACAGCTCTTTTGCCAGCCCTTAAAAGGGCTTTTGGCGGGGCTTTGTCACAAAGTAAACTGCTCTTTTGCCTACAATCTACATCCCCCTACACCGCGGCCACCTATAATAAATGTATTAACCCCTAATCTAATCCCCCTACACCGCCGCCAGCTTTATTAACTATATTAACCCTAATTATATTAGGGTTAATATAGTTTATATAGTTATTATATTATATATATTAACTATATTAACCCTAATTATATTAGGGTTCATATAGTTAATATCGTTATTATATTTTATATATATATTAAGTATAATAACCCTATCTAACTCTAACATCCTAACTAAACTCTTATTAAAATAAATCTAATATTAATATTATTAATTAAAATATTCCTATTTAAATCTAAATACTTACCTATAAAATAAACCCTAAGATAGCTACAATATAATTAATAATTACATTATAGCTATGTTAGGGTTTATATTTATTTTACAGGTAAATTGTTAATTATTTTAACTAGGTATACTAGCTATTAAATAGTTATGAACTATTTAAGAGCTACCTAGTTAAAATAATTACCCAATTACCTGTAAAATAAATCCTAACCTAAGTTACAAATACACCTACACTATCAATAAATTAAATAAACTACAAATATCTATCTAAAAATACAATTAAATAAACTAAACTAAATTACAAAAAAAAAAACACTAAATTACAAAAAATAAAAAAAAGATTACAAGATTTTTAAGCTAATTACACCTATTCTAAGCCCCCTAATAAAATAATAAAGCCCCCCAAAATAAAAAAATTCCCTACCCTATTCTAAATTAAAACAAGTTCAAAGCTCTTTTACCTTACCAGCCCTTAAAAGGGCCTTTTGTGGGGGCATGCCCCAAAGAAAACTGCTCTTTTGCCTGCAAAAAAAAACACAATACCACCCCCCAACATTACAACCCACCACCCACATACCCCTAATCTAACCCAAACCCCCCTTAAATAAGCCTAACACTACCCCCCTGAAGATCTCCCTACCTTGTCTTCACCACACCGGGCTGAACTCCTCATCCGATCCGAGCGATGTGTTCCAGCAAGCGGCAGTGAAGTCTTCTTCCATCCGGGCGATGTCTTGAAGCAAGCGGCAGAGAGTCTTCTTCCATCGGCGACGTCTTCAAGCAAATCGGCATCTTCAATCTTCTTACTTCGCTCCTCCGCCGAGGAGCATCCTTCCGGCACGACGACTTCCCGACGAATAAGGTTCCTTTAAATGACGTCATCCAAGATGGCGTCCGCCGAATTCCGATTGGCTGATAGGATTCTATCAGCCAATCGGAATTAAGGTAGAAAAATCTGATTGGCTGATTGAATAAGCCAATCAGATTCAAGTTCAATCCCTAATCTAATCCCCCTACCCCGCCGCCATCTATATTAAATTATTTAACCCCTAAAATACTAAACTATCCCTACCACTAAACCTAAGTCTAACCCTACAAATAGCCCTGAAAAGGGCTTTTTGCGTGGCATTGCCCCAAAGTAACAGCTCTTTTGCCAGCCCTTAAAAGGGCTTTTTGCGGGGCATGCCCCAAAGTAACAGCTCTTTTGCCAGCCCTTAAAAGGGCTTTTGGCGGGGCTTTGTCACAAAGTAAACTGCTCTTTTGCCTACAATCTACATCCCCCTACACCGCGGCCACCTATAATAAATGTATTAACCCCTAATCTAATCCCCCTACACCGCCGCAAGCTTTATTAACTATATTAACCCTAATTATATTAGGGTTAATATAGTTTATATAGTTATTATATTATATATATTAACTATATTAACCCTAATTATATTAGGGTTCATATAGTTAATATCGTTATTATATTTTATATATATATTAAGTATAATAAGTAGAGCAAGAAAAAATCACCAGCGCTCTAGAAGGAACACTGGTATAGGTAACCCAGCACCTATGGTGCAATAAGTGTAGTAAATTACCAGTATTGGTAGTGGTGTTGGTACTTGCCACAACTACAATAAAATGATAGTGTGTATGGGAGTGCAGCAAGAAGTGAAGATAATAAGTGTACCCCTGACACTGTAATGAATGGTAATGAAAGAGAAAAATCAAAGTACTTCTGCGCAGCTACAAACAATTAGTATACGAGTTGAATCCAATATAATAGAGGAATCAGTTATTGTCAGTTGAGATGAGTCTTTATGGACAAAATATATATATATGAAAGGTATATATTTTGAATTAATATGCAGTAAATCCCAGGCAAAAAGAAGTGTATAGTTGTCTTCTTACCGGCAGGTACCTCAATCATATGAGGTAATGTGTAGTCATATGATATAGGTGGTGGTCTGTGGTCCGCCGCTGTCTGTGTTTGTTCTTTACGTGCAGCCTTGTGTATGGTAGTCCTGGTTAAGGAGCTTCCTGAGTCTGGTGCTTCGATAGATCTTAGCGATATGGTAGAAGTCTTGTCCCGGGGTCTTTCCCAGTTGTCTCACAGGTAGAGGTGGAGGAAAGAAAACAAAGCAGACATAGCGTAATCCTGCATCTAATGCCACATTGTAACAGGGCAAGGGATCCAGGGTCAACTTGTAGCTCTCGAATTTGGGATCCAGCAGAGACCTATTAATGAGCCACTGAAACAAGACGGAACCACTAAATGCTGTCACCTTATTCGGAAGGGACTTATTTGATGTACGGACTCAGCAACTAAAGCATTTTGGGAAATCTTCCATCGGCGACGTCTTCAAGCAAATCGGCATCTTCAATCTTCTTACTTCGCTCCTCCGCCGAGGAGCATCCTTCCGGCACGACGACTTCCCGACGAATGAGGTTCCTTTAAATGACGTCATCCAAGATGGCGTCCGCCGAATTCCGATTGGCTGATAGGATTCTATCAGCCAATCGGAATTAAGGTAGAAAAATCTGATTGGCTGATTGAATCAGCCAATCAGATTCAAGTTCAATCCGATTGGCTGATTGGTTCAGCCAATCGGATTGAACTTGAATCTGATTGGCTGATTCAATCAGCCAATCAGATTTTTCTACCTTAATTCCGATTGGCTGATAGAATCCTATCAGCCAATCGGAATTCGGCAGACGCCATCTTGGATGACGTCATTTAAAGGAACCTCATTCGTCGGGAAGTCGTCGTGCCGGAAGGATGCTCCGCGGCGGAGGAGCGAAGTAAGAAGATTGAAGATGCCGATTTTACAGGTAATTGGGTAATTATTTTAACTAGGTAGCTCTTAAATAGTTCATAACTATTTAATAGCTATTATACCTAGTTAAAATAATTAACAATTTACCTGTAAAATAAATATAAACCCTAACATAGCTATAATGTAATTATTAATTATATTGTAGCTATCTTAGGGTTTATTTTATAGGTAAGTATTTAGATTTAAATAGGAATATTTTAGTTTATAATATGAATTAGATTTATTTAATAAGAATTTAGTTAGGGGTGTTAGGGTTAGATAGAGTTAATATAGTTTATATAAATACTATAGTAACTATATTAACTATATTAACCCTAATATAATTAGGGTTAATATAGTTAATATATATATAATGTAATAACTATATTAACTATAATATACTTAGGGTTAATATAGATAATATAGCTGGCGGCGGGGTAGGTAGATTAAATTAGGGGTTAATATTTTTAATATAGATGGCGGCGGTGTAAGGGGTTCACATTAGGGGATAGATCAGTTAGATGGTGGCGGTTTTAGGGGCTCACAGTAGGGGGTTAGTTTATGTAGATGGCGACGGTTTAGGGGTTAAATACTTTATTAGGGATTGCGGCGGGGGATCGCGGTTGACAGGGAGATAGACATTGCGCATGCGTTAGGTGTTAGGTTTATTTTAGCAGATCGCGGTTGACAGGGAGATAGACATTGCGCATGCGTTAGGTGTTAGGTTTATTTTAGCAGATCGCGGTTGACAGGGAGATAGACATTGCGCATGCGTTAGGTGTTAGGTTTATTTTAGCAGCCAGTTTAGGGAGTTACGGGGCTCCAATAGTCAGCGTAAGGCTTCTTACGGCTGCTTTTTGTGGCGAGGTGAAAATGGAGTAAGATTTCTCCATTTTCGCCACGTAAGTCCTTACGCTGTATATTGGATACCAAACTGCGCGGGTTTGGTATACCTGCCTATGGCCCAAAAAACTATGGGCGACGGGAGAAATATACGCGCGTAACTTCTAGGTTACGCCGTATATAGGATACCAAACCCGCGCAAATATTGGCGTCGCCGACTTTTGCGGGCGACGATTTTTATCGGATCGACCCCTTTATGTCTCTAATCCAATTTCAAAATATGAAAAATAATTTTTAAACAGATATTGTATTACATATCATCTTTATTAAACTGGTTTGATTTTCTCCCAAAGTTGGAACAGATTCTTCAGTATGCAATGGCTTTTACCTGATTTATCTTTTATTACCATGTGGCCTCAAGTCTGGCATTAAAAAGCTTAAAGGGACAGTATACACCAATTTCCATATAACTGCATATAATAGACACTACTATAAAGAAGAATATGCACAGATACTGATATAAAAAATCCAGTATAAAACCTTTTAAAAACTTACGTAGAAGCTCCCAGTTTAGCACTGTTGATGAGGTTCAGCTGGGACACCCACTGGAAGGGGCTGAAAAAGCAAGGGGAGCAGACCCTCCCCTTTATATGAAAAGACCTGTTACACAGCCAGGAGTCTGTATACATCAGTATACATCTAAAACTTTGGGGCTTGGTTAGAAGTCTGAAAATCAGCACAATGTTATTTATAAATAAACAAAACTATACAGTGTTACAAAAACACTCCCAGGTGGGCTAAATAAATGGATTATCTACAAAACATTTATACAAAGAAAAAGCTAATGTACAATGTCCCTTTAAGGTGGAAGGAGCAACTTCCCTGCTTTAGCTACTATTAGCAGTGCTTGCATTGCTCGCAGAGCTGGGTCACAGCCAGGGGACGCCTATGTATGGAGGATCTTTCTTTCAACACCCAGATTCTATTCTACTGAACAGAATGAATACATGTCAGCTGTGCGGCTCACCTGTCTGTTCTCTTCAGTTTCCTTTGAGACTGTTATAATACAGGGTAGATGAAAAATGGATATATAGATGTTATCATCTATAAAAACAATAACTTGCCTAATTGTCACCTCTCCACTAATCCCTATATTACGGTCCCCAGGCTTTGATTCAGGAGAACTATTTCAACACTGATGCAGAATATGGAATATGTCAATTTATAAGCATGTTTATGCTTTAAAGGGGAACTGTACTTCAAAATAAATGTAATCCATTTGAAAGCTCAGCATCAATAAAGGGTTTTTCTTTCTTTCTTTGATTGAAAATAAAAATGTAATTCCTTCGCTACTGAGAATTTCAAAGTAAAACTACCCAAAATACCTTAGAATTTTTAGCACTCTATTTAAAAATACTTTTT
Source organism: Bombina bombina (assembly GCF_027579735.1). Classification (NCBI taxonomy): domain Eukaryota; kingdom Metazoa; phylum Chordata; class Amphibia; order Anura; family Bombinatoridae; genus Bombina; species Bombina bombina. The sequence continues at coordinate 31,017,400 of NC_069506.1, read as the reverse complement.
TTTTTAATTTACCTAAAACCCAAGGTATTGATCTAGGACCATTTTGGTATATTTCATGCCACCATTTTGCCGACAAACTTGATCACATGAAAAAAAAATCAACTTTTTCACAAACTTTGGGTTTCTCACTGAAAATATTTACATACTGCTTGTGCAGTCATAACATGAGTGGTTGTAAAAGCTTCTCTGGGATCTCCTTAGTTTAAAAATAGCAGACATGCATAGCTTTGCCATTGGTTTCTGGTAATTATTTAGAATGCCGTTAATTGCTACTACGCACCACACTTCTAAAAAAATCCTGGCAGTGAAGGAGTTACTTAGCTGGCAAGGGTAATATTATTTTAGTGTAGATATTATCCTCCCACCTGATACCTCTCATCAAACTGATCCCAACCTTCCAAACAGCTCTCTTCCTTCCTCCACTCCCCACTGTTTAGCTGACAGTCTGACAGTATGATGTTTTTATTAATTAATTTTATTTTATTTTGTCTTTTCTGCAGTGTAGGTATCCCCCTTACCCCCCTCCCCTCCTGACTTTCCTGATCTCTCCAAAACGGCTTTCTAACCCTCCACCCTCCCAATTGTCACTGCAATCTTAGGTATTGGCTGTTGTCTGCCAGTACCCAGTTTACATTAATGCATTTATATTATTTATTTTATTTTTTTAAAAACATACTTCTGTAGTCTAGGTGTCCCCCCCCCCCACATCTTCTCTCCAAGCAATCATGTGTAGGGCCCCCTCCCCCTCTTTATTACCCCTTTTGCAGCAGTTTTAGACCCATACCCTCCCTCTCTCCTAATACTCTTGGCATAAATGATAACTATTTTTATAGCATTAGTTTGTATGTTTGTAAAAAACAAATCTGTGACTACTTTTATTATAGACTCTTCTAGTACCCTTTAAAGGGACGTGGAAGTCAATAGTATGTACAACCCTTGCATACTACCTAGTAGCAGCTGCCATAGAGCTGTGTTAAGAAAAAGGGCCCTGGCCTTGTTGTATCTTTTGCTACACGTGAAAGTCATCAAAATCCCTATAAAAACTGGCAAGACTATTTCCTAATTAAAGGGACTTCAGGGACTGCTCACAACTTGTGCTTGTTTAGTTCACATAAGGATTTCTGAATATCAGACGGCATTGTCAGAGTTTTCCAGTGATCACAATCCTAAAATAGTTGTAAAAGTGCTTGCTAATAAAAAAAATTTAACTGAATTTCAGTGGTTTCAGGGACTTTGCCCATACACAAAATTAGTGTCACATTTAAAAACTTTTGAGGTACTCAGTAATAAGTCATAAAGTGTTGTCTGGGGTTTATCAAGTCCTTCTATCTGGTAAATTTGATAAATAAAACGTAATGTATAGGGCTATTTTTCGCCAAAACAATATTAAATAAGTGCTGTCGATAATGAAAATAATTGTGACCATTTACATGCTGATATTCATCAAACTATAGATTGTGATCAAATCCTAAGAATTCTTATTTGATTGGAATTGTAGCAGAGCTCCAGTACTCCATTCGCCAGAACACAGAGGAAAGCTGCAGTATCTCCGCTACGGGGTCCCTTTATCCAAACACTTGGACAGCACCAGAAAAGTGGGTCTGCCACCAGAGAGGATGTTGCTGAGACCAGGGTCAAGCTATCGACTATATCTCCCCACAGCTAGGTTAGTCTCAGTGGGCAGTGTCGCCTCCCAGGCAGGTATCAATCCCTCTGCCTACACCACTTCACAGAGGATTACCGATCCCTCTGCCTATACCACTTCACAGGGGATTATCGATCCCTTTGCCTATATCACTGCCCAGGGGCTAATTGATTCCTTTGCCTATACAGCCTACATCTCCCAGGGGATTACCGATTCCTCTGACTATACCACCTCCCAGGGGGTTACTGATCCCTCTGCCTATACCACCGCCCAGGGGATTATCGATCCCTCTCCTTATATAATCGACCAGGGGATTATCGATCCCTCTGCCTGCGTCATCTCCCAGGGGATTACAATCCCTCTGTTTATAGCACCTCCCAGGGGGTTACCGATCCCTCTGCCTACATCACCTCCCAGGGGATTACCAATACCTCTGCCTACACCTCCCAGGGGATTATCGGTCCCTCTGCATACACCATCTCCCTGGGGATTACCAATCCATCTGCCTACACCATTTACCTGGGGATTATCGATCCCTCTGCCTACACCATCTCCCTGGGGATTACCGATCCCTCTGCCTACACCATCTCCCTGGGGATTATCGATCCCTCTGCCTACACCATCTCCCTGGGGATTACCGATCCCTCTGCCTACACAATCTCCCTGGGGATTACCGATCCCTCTGCCTACACCATCTCCCTGGGGATTATCGATCCCTCTGCCTACACCATCTCCCTGGGGATTACTGATCCCTCTGCCTACACCATCTCCCTGGGGATTATCGATCCCTCTGCCTACACCATCTCCCTGGGGATTACCGATCCCTCTGCCTACACCATCTCCCTGGAGATTACCTATCCCTCTGCCTACACCATCTCCCTGGAGATTACCTATCCCTCTGCCTACACCATCTCCCTGGGGATTACCTATCCCTCTGCCTACACCATCTCTCTGGGGATTACCGATCCCATCATCCCTCTGCCTACATCATCTCCCTGGGGATTACCGATCCCATCATCCCTCTGCCTACACCATCTCCCTGGGGATTACCGATCCCTCTGCCTACACCATCTCCCTGGGGATTATCGATCCCTCTGCCTACACCATCTCCCTGGGGATTACCTATCCCTCTGCCTACACCATCTCCCTGGGGATTACCTATCCCTCTGCCTACACCATCTCCCTGGGAATTACCGATCCTTCTGCCTACACCATCTCCCTGGGGATTACCTATCCCTCTGCCTACACCATCTCTCAAGGGATTACCGATCCCTCTGCCTACACCATCTCTCAGGGGATTACCTATCCCTGTGCCTACACCATCTCTCAGGGGATTATCGATCCCTCTGCCTACACCATCTCCCTGGGGATTACCGATCCCTCTGCCTATACCATCTCTCAGGGGATTACCTATCCCTCTGCCTACACCATCTCTCAGGGGATTACCTATCCCTCTGCCTACACCATCTCTCAGGGGATTACCGATCCCTCTGTCTACACCATCTCTCAGGGGATTACCGATCCCTCTGCCTACACCATCTCTCAGGGGATTACCGATCCCTCTGCCTACACCATCTCTCAGGGGATTACCGATCCCTCTGTCTACACCATCTCTCAGGGGATTACCGATCCCTCTGCCTACACCATCTCCCTGGGGATTACCGATCCCTCTGCCTACACCATCTCTCAGGGGATTACCGATCCCTCTGCCTACACCATCTCTCAGGGGATTACCTATCCCTCTGCCTACACCATCTCTCAGGGGATCACCTATCCCTCTGTCTACACCATCTCTCAGGGGATTACCGATCCCTCTGCCTATACCATCTCTCAGGGGATTATCGATCCCTCTGCCTACACCATCTCCCTGGGGATTACCTATCCCTCTGCCTACACCATCTCTCAGGGGATTACCTATCCCTCTGCCTACACCATCTCTCAGGGGATTACCGATCCCTCTGTCTACACCATCTCTCAGGGGATTACCTATCCCTCTGCCTACACCATCTCTCAGGGGATTACCTATCCCTCTGCCTACACCATCTCTCAGGGGATTAACTATCCCTCTGCCTACACCATCTCTCAGGGGATTACCTATCCCTCTGCCTACACCATCTCTCAGGGGATTACCTATCCCTCTGCCTACACCATCTCTCAGGGGATTACCTATCCCTCTGCCTACACCATCTCTCAGGGGATTACCGATCCCTCTGCCTAAACCATCTCTCAGGGGATTACCGATCCCTCTGTCTACACCATCTCTCAGGGGATTACCTATCCCTCTGCCTACACCATCTCTCAGGGGATTATCGATCCCTCTGTCTACACCATCTCCCAGGGAGGAAATGATCCTTCTTCACCACACCTTACAGGCAGATAAAGAATCCTTTACTTCCTTTACTTTTTATAGGGATATGAAATACAAAAGTTTTCTTTTGTGATTCAGACTGAACAAACCATTTTTTAAAATTTCCAAATTACTTCTATCATCAAATTTGTTTTGTTCCCATGATATTCTGCGTTGAAGAGATAGGTAGGCATCTGAAGCACTACGTGACAGGAAATAGTGCTGCCCTCTAGTGCTCTGGCAAATGGATAACATTCTTGCAAAACTGCTGCCATATAGTGCTCCACAAATGGGTCGGCTCCTAAGCTTATGTCCCTGCTTTTCAACAAAAGACACCAAGAGAACAAAAAATGATAATAAAAATAAATACACTAGTAAATTTCACATGAGCAGCTTTTTGCCAATAGGTCTTTACTACAGGAATAAAGTGCAACCACTCAAAAGGTCCTAATACTAAAATCCCTTATAGAACCGAGCAAAACAAACGTCGCTTTATTTCACTCAGGACTAGCCTCTAATAACACACCATTTAATTTAAAGTGACACACTCCCCATAAAGCATTAAACACAGAGAAAACATATAGGCAACAGCATAATAATAAAATATAACTGACAAAAGGATGGGGGATTCAGGGGGGCATAACCAATAAGACTCACAACCATCCGTTTGCAAGAAGTATTTTTCCACAGTACACATTTTGGTGACCAGGTACTTTCTACCAACAGATGGCGCTGTGTTACACAATGTCCATGTATGTGACTGGGTAGCTGTCACAGGAATGCTTTAGGAAATTAAGCAAAAAATGACCCAAGCTTAAATTTAATGTTTGGTGGTAGTTCTTCTGATGAATTAGAATCAGGGCAACTGTAAGATTCTTTTCTGTCATCATTGGTGATAATGTTTGAATACAGCTATGCAGTATATATCTCTTTTCATAGCATTACTAAATGACAGGGCAGCACTTGATGTAAATTTGACATATAACACTCCTACCTGCATATCTATTCATCTGTTGCTGCATGTGATGGTTTAGTGAGATATTATTTACATAAACATAAACAGATTCAAGAAACAAATATGTTAAACAAGAAAAATGTATTTATGTTTACTCTTTATAACACAATCTGCCATTATCTTCTTTTTAACATTTGTAATCTTGCATTGTGATCTTAGCCCATGATGGCACGTTATGTTGTCGATATCTAATGATGCTTTGCATGAGGGCAGAAGAATACTGGTGGTTTGAGCGTCACAATGCCAGATCCCCATCCAGTGGCATTTAAAACATTTTTTATCCAAGACCGCATGCTGGTATTACTGTGAGGAGAGGCTGCAGAAGTTCAGTGCAAGAATTTATGGAATAATTATATATCCCTCATGGGAATCATGGTAGGTAATTATGGAAGTAAAGTAAACAGCGATGAATAGCATATGTATGCGTATCTTGGCACATCAGGCTGGCATCAGATCCATAAAATCCCCTCATTTTTATTTCGGGAATAAGATAGAGAATACCATTTTAAACAACTTTACAATTTACATCTATTATCAGATTTGCTTTATTCTTTTGGTATCCTTTGTTAAAGGAGAAGCAATGTCCTGCTGTGAACTAGCTGAATACATTGGTAAGCCAATGACAACAGACATATATGTGCTAACAGCTAGCTCCCTGCTCCTGTGCCTACCTAACTATGCTTTCAACAAAGGATACCAAAAGAATGGAGAAAATGTGGGGAATTTGTTTAAAAATGTATGCTTTGTCTGATTAATGAAAAAAAGTTTGTGTTTCGTGTCCCTTTAAAGCGGCAGTAAATTCAAAATTAAACATTCATGATTCAGATAGAGTATGCAATTTTAAACAAGTTTCCAATTTACTTCTATTATCTAATTTGCTTTTGACTCTTGGTATCCTTTATTGAAAAGCATATCTAGGTAGGCTCAGGCGCATGAATGCAAGTAGGAGCTAGCTGGTGATTGGTGGTTGCACATATATGTCTCTTGTCATTAGCTCACCCAATGTGTTCATCTAGCTCTTAGTAGTTCTTTGCTGCTCCTTCAACAAAGGATACCAAGAGAATTATGCAAGTGTGATACATAGAAGAATATAAATAAATTTGAAAGTTGCTTAAAATTGCGTGCTCTATCTGAACCATGTACTAGATGCTGTGGCTTCAATAGATAGGTAGATTTTTCTGATCCCAAAGTTTTACCAACTTCATTATAACAGAATTCTTTTTTAACTAGCTGACAATATTTATGTCCGTTTAATGACCACCATGAAAAGAAAACAATGGGAAAGTCAGACTGTCACAGTAAATTAAATAAGCAGTGTTATCTATCTTAAACAGGCATCTGTCAGCAGTCACACACATGCGCAGTGAAGGGGGTAAAGTCAGATATCTGGGTATCCTAGGATTACCCGGGTAAAACAGACATTGCCCAAGCGGCTGTGGGTAAGGCCTAATATACTGTAATTCTCCCATCTACACTTTTTTTTTTTGAAGGGGGGCGCCCCGCCGATCCCCTGGCATCCACCCCAAGTGAACCTTGTGGAAGGAGGTTTACAAGGGGGACTTCACTCCCGTTGAACCCCGCAGGCAGAGGCAAAAACGATAGTGAAGATGGGGGAATTACAGTGCATGCTATATATGTTTGATGCAGTGACTCCGCACTCTGAGGGGATTTATGATCTTACATCGGGCTTTACACGCAGCCGCTTGGGTAATGTCCGTTTTACCCGGGTAATGCTAGGATTACCCAATATCTGACTTTACCTGCAACATATATACACATATTAACACATAATTATATATGTATATAAGCATATACATATATATTTCCCATAGAACGCTATGTAAAGTCATAATAAGTAAAGTCATAATAATAACAACTATTACTATTCAGCTGCCGATTTGGTTAATTCCGAGAGCGAGCGCTGAAAAAGCGCTTTGAGTCCCACTGGGAGAAAGGCGCTATATAAATACTAGTTGTTGTTGTTGTTGTAAAGTCACTTTTCAGTGCCGTTTTTTTTTTCAGTGCCATCTAACACTCCACTCCTGCCAACTTTAGCCCCAAAGTACTGCGTAATGGTTATTTTATTAAAAAATAAAGATGCTGCTATCTTTATTTTTTTATAAAATACACTATACTGTATTTTAGGGGCATTTGGGGCACATTTATAAAATAACCAGAGATCTGATCTCTGGTAAATTATATAAACGCTTGCAGCAGCAATAATCAGCCACTTGTAATGGCTGATTAATTATCGCTTGCCTGTTTGCCGGTGAGCGCTCCACTTGTAATCTAGCCCTGTATGTATAGCATTGCATGTTAACACCATTCCCAGATGATTACACCTAACGTCACCAGTAATCCTGCTAAACATATGCCCTCACATCTTTATGAATTTTGATTGACAGAGGAGTAACAACATATCCTGCCACAATACTGTAGCTGCAAAATTACCAATCACACAGTTGTGAGCAACATAGGTCCTCAGTGCTTTTGATATTCTCTGAACTTAGGGAGAATTTAGATCAAGGCTGTCATAAAAAATTATTAAATTGAGCATTCAAATGTTACATTTAATATTTGAAATCTACAGTCCATTTGAAGCTGTGTCTGGTATTGTATAGCTGTAAACTCAAATACTGATCCAGTAATAATACATGTCAAAATTTGTTTACAAAATTCTTACCAGGTGGTACCTCACCCCAGTTAGAATTAACCACATTTTCCCAAACGCGTCGGACACCTGCTGGAGGGATTGTGGAGGGAGGGGAATTATGATCCATATATGGTGGTCATGCACGAAACTAAAACCTTTTTGGTCCACCATTGAAAATTATATCAGATCTGTACTAGGCCCCACATATCACCTTGACCCCACTACAGCACTTCCAAATTTACTACCAAAACGCCCATGCAAACTCCGTTTACGCTTAATTCAACTAGCACTGAACTCCTCTAGATCCCTTATTGCCCCTCTTTGGAAATCACAAACTATACCTACTTTCCTCTCCTGGAAAGAACACATTGATGAGACATTACAATTTGAAGAATATGGTAACTTTCAAAGGGGCACCTTAAACACCTACCATAACATTAAATTCTATTGGGAATCAAGCATACAACTTCAACAACCGGCCTAGACAGGACATTTTTATTTCCAAATTGAAGGGTCTTGGGTACCTCTCCTCTCCATCTTTTACCTCTCCTTCCTACGCCCTGACCATCATAGTCCCCTTTACCACACATCACAAATTCCTCGTTCTCTTCTACCTCTACTTGCCCTCTGTACTCTCCTCCTTTTGGAAGATAATGGCAAACGAACAGCCCTTTTAACCATTCTCTGCTTACCAATGATTAAGCCCTATAGAGCATACTTTGATCGGACCAGTTTCGTTTAGTATTGATATTTACTTATTTGATAAAGTTTGAATTTGATGCCATGTACCTAATGACTACTTCATTATTCTGTACAAAACTATTCTTTTTCAATAAAGTTTTTTCTTTAAATACAAAAAAACAAAAAAGCCAACAACGTTGTTAAGCCTTTCCATTTTGTCCTAACAGCACTGGGCTACGCTGTTAGAATGGCATGGAACGTCCTACCTTTTTGGAGTCATGCATCCTCCTTTTATTTAATAGGAAATTGGACTGGGGGGCATGCCTAGCATCGTAGGCAGTCCCCATAATCCAATTTCAATCTTCAAATCACCTGATTGCATCGATGATCGTGTGATTTCATTTTTCAAGCAAGTGTTTACATCAGAACTTTGTTCCTATGACATACTTGAAAACGAGAGAAATCTCAATGTATCCTTCCTGGTAAAATATTGTATAAATAAATATTAAACACTTACCCCCGGCATGAAGGGGTTAAACTGTGTCCTGGTTCAGAGATATTGTGTATGTCTAGTTTAAACAACAACTAAATACAATAGAATTGAATAATTAACTAATACATAACTAAAAGACAATGTAATAGCACCTACTTTGAATTTAAAACGAGCAGTAGAATATTTTCTGCCAAATTTCAAATTTCCCTCTCCCCTGTACCACGTGACAGCTATCAGCCAATCACAAAATGCATACACTTATATATTGTGCACTTTTGCACATGCCCAGTAGGAGAAAGTGTGAGTATAAATAGACTCTGCATGTTTTGATAATGAAAGTATATAGAACAGATTTTTTAATTTAAATTGCAAGCTCTTTCTGAACCATTCATTTTAAAGGACCAGTCAACACATTAGATTTGCATAATCAACAAATGCAAGATAACAAGACAATGCAATAGCACTTAGTCTGAACTTCAAATGAGTAGTAGATTTATTTATAACAAATTTCAAAGTTATGTATATTTCCACTCCCCCTGTACCATGTGATAGCAATTAGCCAATCACAAATGCATATACGTATCGTCTGTGAATTCTTGCACATGCTCAGTAGGAGCTGGTGACTCAAAAAGTGTAAATATAAAAGAATGTGCACATTTTTTTTAATGGAAGTAAATTGGAAAGTTGTTTAAAATTACATGCTGTATCTGAATAATGAAAATTTAATTTGACCTGAGTGTCCCTTTAATTTTAATGGCCCTTTAACTGTTGTAAGCATTCTCAAAACATGTGCTGACTATTCTAATGATTAAAACCGTCGCACAGCAGGCATATTCAGTTGGAAATCAGTATATAGATACGGCTCATTACTCCCACCAGGACAGACACTAATCCCATGTGGACGAGCTGATACCTAAGGCCTGAGACATCTTCAGACGTTTTTGTTATACAAACAGATTATATTACAGTGTTACTACCAAAAAGGAACGGAATTAAAACCGTTCTCTGTGGGAAGTCCTGAAAGCCCCTTCACAAATAACTAGTTGTTTCTTGCCTGATTATTTATGGCTGGTTTAAAATCCTACAAAATGATGGATGATTTATTATCAACTAAAATTAACTTGTCTTCATAATCTTCTAATTATTAATGATGAGGTAGCAAGATTTATTTTATTCTTCCTTACTTAGAGACATTTAGGGCCAGATTACAAGTGGAGCGATATTTGCGCTCCACTGAGTAATACCAGCACACGCTAATGTGCGCTGGTATTACAAGTTGACAGCAATGTGAGCGCAAACGCACATTCACATTGTTGGGAAGCACTGTGCTCACGAGAGCACGCTTCCATAGGTTCCAATGCCTCGTTCTCATGCCGTGAGACGAAGGGGTAAGTCGCACAGGGATGGCAGCAATTTGTAAATATATATGTATATGATTGTATACATATATATATATATATACTGTATTTGTGTGTTAATATGTGTATATACATGAATAAACACAGATATATATATATATATAAAAGCATATACATATATATATATATACTGTATTTATGTGTTAATATGTGTATACACATGAATAAACACACACACATATATATATATATATATATATATATATATAGAGAGAGAGAGAGAGAGAGAGAGAGAGAGAGAGAGAGAGAGAGAGAGAGAGAGTAATCTTCATTACTCTCTATTTGCCTATCTGTTGCACCCTGGGCATGTGATTTGGATTTCTGGAGTGCTTGTCTACTTTAAACTTTATATATATATATATATATATATATATATATATATATATATATATATATATATATATATATATATATTTACTGGGAGCACACAGTTCCCATAGACCGCAATGTAAAGGTGACAGGTTTTTTTCTAGAAACCCCCACCCACCAACCTTAGCCCTCAAAAACTGCTTGGTGCAGTTATTTTATTACAAAATAAAAATGCTACAATTTTTATTTTGTAATAACATACACACCACTGTATTATGGGGGCATTTGGGGTACATTTATAAAATTAACCAGTGATCTGATGTCTGGTTAATTTTATAAGCGCTAATTGCTACTGCACTTGTAATGGCTGATTATTTATTGCATGCCTGTGCTCCACTTGTAATCTAGCCCGTAATGTTGAAATATAACAATACATACATAGCAATTTAAATGTCATGTAGAGATGACATTTTTTAATTTTTTTTATTTTCTTATTTAATAAACTTGAAGTAGGTACCGGTTATATTTATTTTGGGGCATGTCCAATAGTCATTATATAGAGAAACGTATTCTTGCATATATATATATATATATATATATATATAAATTCCAGGGGTTCACTCATCGGGGTCCATTTATCATTGTGCGGATGGACATGATCCGATATAGCGAACCATGTCCGCCGCACATCGATAAATGCCAACAGCATACACTGTCAGCATTTATCATTGCTCCAGCAGTTCTTGTGAACTGCTGGTGCAATGCCGCGCCCTGCAGATTTGCGGCCAATCGGCCACTAGCAGGGGGTGTCAATCAACCAGATTGTATTTGATAGGGTTGATTTGTGGCGATTTCTGTCCGCTGCCTCAGAACAGGCGGACAGGTTATGGAGCAGCGGTCTTTAGACCGCTGCTTTATAACTTGTGTTTCTGGTGAGCCTTCAACACGGGGCATCAAGCTCCGTTCGGAGCTTGATAAATAGACCGAAATATCTCGTGCTTCTAACACTTGGTCCTGATACATTTTATAAGTGCTAGGGGGTATACACAAAATACCACATTGTACTTTGTGATAAAATAAGTCACGGGATATTCTGTCTTTTGTTCATTAATATGAGTTTTTGTCTTTATTATAACAATACAGCTGAAAATGTTAATATTTATATAACAAAAACTATTTTTTCGATAACTGTAGATTGTAAAACATAGATTTTAGCCAAAGTTACCAAAAAAAGCTTCATATTACGAATAGAGAGTGGTATTATGGAGCAGCTTTGATCATAGTGAGATTGCGAACGAAACACACCCTATGTCACTTGTATAGAGAGTTTAAAATAAAGAGCACCCCTATAAAATAGCTAAAGGGACATTGTACACCAGGTTTTTCTTTGTATAAATGTTTTGTAGATGATCTATTTAAATAGCCCATCTGGGGTGTTTTTGTAAAAATGTAGATTGTGCTGATTTTCAGACTCCTAACCAAGCCCCAAAGTTTTATATGCATACTGATGTCTACAGACTCCTGTTTGTGTAATGGGTCTTTTCATATGCAGGGAAGAGAGGATGGTCTGCTATTCCTGCTTTCTCAGCTCTTTCACTGGGTGTCCCAGCCTAACATCATCAACAGTACTTAATTGGATGCAGCTAAGTATGTTTTTAAACAGTTTTATACTGGATTTTTACATCAGTATCTGTGCATATTATTCTTTATAGTAATGTCTATTACACACAGTTATATTAAAATTAGTGTACACTGTCCCTTTAAAGGGACATTAAAATCAAAATGAATCTTCCTGATGAGTTAATCTTGGTATTTCGGCAAAATGTTCTTTAAATGCTTGGTCTGCTGAAAAAAAGGAATATATGTGTAGGAACCACCCCTTAGTAAAACCTCTAGTACAAACAGGGTTCTATTTTTCTTCCATGATTCAGATGGAGCTTTTAATTGTAAATAACTTTCCAATTGACTTATATTGTCAAGATTACATCATCCTCTTGGTAACCTTTGTTGAAGGAGCAGCAATAATCTACTGGGAGCTAGCTGAACACATTTGGTGAACCAATGAGAAGAGGTATCATCAATAAAAGATAACGGGCCTGAAATTCAAAACCTCACTGCTCAGACAAGATATTCTAAGAAGTGTCAGTACAATGGGGCCCTTGAAAATTTTAGAAACACAAATTTCAACTTGACATGTTTATGTTGTTATGTAGTGTTCTTTATGTGAAACAGAGACTCCTACAATACAATACAAGGTCTAAAAGAAATCCCAAAGATTTTCCGAAATTTCTCTCCATGCCGGCGCGGTTTTGAATATCAAGCCCTTAGAAAGAGCAAAGCAAATTAGATAATAGAAATAAATTGAAAAGTTGTTTCTAATTGCATGTTTGGTATGAAATAGGGATGGGTGAATGTGTTTATATTATACACATATATACGCACCTATATATACACACACCTATATATACACACCTATATATACACACCTATATATACACACCTATATATATGCGCACCTATATATACACACCTATATATACACACCTATATATACACACACCTATATATACACACCTATATATACACACCTATATATACACACACCTATATATACACATACCTATATATACACACCTATATATACACACCTATATATACACACCTATATATATGCGCACCTATATATACACACACCTATATATACACACACCTATATATACACACCTATATACACACACACACACCTATATATATACACCTGTGTATATATACACCTATATATACACACCTATATATATATATATACACCTATATATACACACACCTATATATACACACCTATATACACACACACCTATATATACACACCTATATATATGCACACCTATATATACACACCTATATATATATACACACCTATATATACACACACCTATATATACACACCTATATATACACACCTATATATACACACACACCTATATATACACACCTATATATATATATATATATATATATATATAAATAAATATACACCTATATATATATATATAAATATACACCTATATATACACACCTATATATACACATACCTATATATACACACCTATATATACACACACCTATATATATACACACCTATATATACACACCTATATATATATATATATATATATACACTCCTATATATACACACCTATATATATATATATATATATATATATATATATATATATATATATATATACCTATATATACACACCTATATATACACACACCAATATATACACACCTATATATACACACCACCAGCAAAAAGATAATGAATCACTGAAGGCTCAGATGATGGTTAGATTTTTTATATAAGTTTATATATGTGTTTTTATGTGTATATATGTTGGGGAAAATGGCACAGATAGACTTGCTGAACACAGGGTTGCCACAAACCTTCAATATGTAAAAAGAGTAATATCTGTGAAGCGCAATAAAACAAACTATGCCTGTACATATATAATGTTTCACTGTTTTCCCCCAGAAGCAAAAATAAGAAACGTTGGAGCAGCGGATCAGGATGTCCTACCAAGGTCAACAAGTTTACAGTAATTGGCAAGGGGCCAGGTTACGGGACCCCAGAGTGACACTTCTCCTTAAAGGAATGTTAAAGGGACATTTAACACCTCAGTGTAAAAATTGTGCATTTGTCCCATGCTCCCAAAAGAAGCCAAAAGCGCAATCTGTAACCTAAGATTTTCAGAATGCTGCAAATTCCTAAACTGCTTATTTGATTTGCAGCATTTGCTTTTTGGCATTGGTTACATCATTTGCTTTTTTGCTTATCTTTTTTAGCCTGGGAAAAATGCACCATTTTTATTTTTCTATGTTTAAAGCGTTTAATCAGCATTCACATTTCCACATTTGTGTGGCTTTTTTGTACAAATAATATTTACTATGACCTTTTTGTTATATCATCTGTAAGCTACTACAAAACTCAAGTACTTATTGTAATCTGATCCAGTTCTCAAGATCTACAAATGGTCCTAAAAATCCAGTTTACTTAAATTATCTAATTTGCTGTGTTTCCGTGTTATTCTTTGTTGATGAGATACCTAGACACCTAGTCTATATACCTAGACACCTAGTCTATATACCTAGACACCTAGTCTATATACCTAAACACCTAGTCTATATACCTAGACACCTAGTCTATATACCTAGACACCTAGTCTATATACCTAGACACCTAGTCTATATACCTAAACACCTAGTCTATATACCTAGACACCTAGTCTATATACCTAAACACCTAGTCTATATACCTAAACACCTAGTCTATATACCTAGACACCTAGTCTATATACCTAGACACCTAGTCTATATACCTAAACACCTAGTCTATATACCTAGACACCTAGTCTATATACCTAGACACCTAGTCTATATACCTAAACACCTAGTCTATATACCTAAACACCTAGTCTATATACCTAGACACCTAGTCTATATACCTAGACACCTTGTCTATATACCTAGACACCTTGTCTATATACCTAGACACCTAGTCTATATACCTAGACACCTAGTCTATATACCTAGACACCTAGTCTATATACCTAGACACCTAGACTATATACCTAGACACCTAGACACCTAGTCTATATACATAGACACCTAGTCTATATACCTAGACACCTAGTCTATATACCTAGACACCTATTCTGGAGCACTAAATGGCAGGAAATAATGCTGCCATCTAGTGCTATTGCAAATGGATAGAATTCTTGCAAAACTGCTGCCATATAGTGATCCACACATGCACTCTCCTGAGTTTACATCCCTTCTTTTCAACAAAAAATACCAAGAGAATGAAGAACATTTGATAATAGAAGTAAATTAGAATGTTGTTTAAAATTGTATGTTCTATCTGAATCATGAAAGAAAAAGGTTTGGATATCCTGTCCCTTTAACTGTGCAAGAAAATGGAATACGATCGGGTAGATTGACACCCCCCTGCTGATTGGCCGCGAATCTGCAGGGGGCGGCGTTGCTCCAGCAGTTCACAAGAGTGCAATGCTGAATGTGGAGAGCATATTGCTCTCCGCATTCAGCGATGTCTGTCGGACATGATCCACTGATCGGATCATGTCGGACAGACACATAATAAATAGGCCCCTATAGCCTAAGAAGTAGGTAGGATTACACTGCACAAGTAATATAAGTTTATACTGCACATGTAATATGGGTAGACTTGATGGGCAATTTGTTTTATACAGTATGCACTGTCAAAGTTTATGATACTATTAACACACGACTTTATACAATTCCGTTGCTCACTGCACCTTTAGATGTTTTTCCTGTTGCAGCCTTGTCTGGTATTGAGCAAGTCATCATTTTTATTTTTATTTTTTGCTTGCAAGCGCCATGATACAGTTCACAAATACGCCAACGCCAAGAGCTTTTAGTCATGCAGTAATCAGCTATAGAATTTCAGCCTCCCTAATTCAAAGTACTGAAGGTGGAAAGATATTGTAACCTTTCTGTCAAGAATTAATGTCATTAACATTTCTTATCTCCCAACTATTCTGTTGACAGTTAATCATTTGCTTTAATTCCTCTGAATAATCCATCACTGACCACGTTGTCCAGCACAGACACAAGCTGGGTATCCAGTCACCCTCACCCCTGCCCGTCATTTCAAATACACCAGGATGTGCAGCCAACCATTCTACTGAATGACTGTCAGCTGCTTTATTGTTTGGAGTCAGCACTGGCTGTCTGTCCCTGGCTGCACTGAGCGCCTATTGTTCTGATGTTTTCTTTTTACATTGAGTGACTTGCAATTAGATCTTAAAGTGATGGTAAAGTCGACTAGTTTACTTGCAATTTCTACAAAGCCTCCTTCCTAGCTCCTCCCATCTGCCATTTCCTGGTTATAAATTGCATTCACCTAGTGCGCGGTCCCACCTGCGCGTACGTCACAAATCAAGGCTCGCTCCCGTGAGATAAGTTGTGTGCAAGTTAAAAAACGTATGTAATTTGCACTGTGAGCGATTCAGGCACTTACTTCAACAAGAGCTGCCTGCAATCTACACTGATGAGCTTGTCTGTATCGTTCCGCCGATGACGAGTACGTAGCAAGGGATTCCCATAATACAACGCATGCGTAAAACGGGAGCGCGCATGGTGTTACAGGCAAAGAAAAATAAAATGGCGCATGCGCATTTAGTTAAGTGGGCGGATGACAGAGTCACGGCCGCCTAACGGCCTAATTTTCAACTGGATAAAAAAAAAACGTGACACAAATGTGAAAAAAAAAAAAATTTTACGGGTTGAATAATTGATGATAAAAACAGTACCTAATAAAGCTTATAAATTGATTTAGAGAAGATAATATAAAAAACGATGAATTTAACTAATATTTATTTTGATCAATTAGTTTAACAGTTGATGCTAATTCTGTAACTTTAACATCACTTTAAATTGTGTGGTCATCAGAAAAAGAATAGAAATGCATTTTTTATTGCACAAATTATCATTAAATACATTTATGTTAAATTATGCTTTATATAACAGAAAATGACATAATATTACTAAATATTACACTGCCCGGACCCGGCTACTTCATAATGCCACCTGGCTTGAAAACTTTTCTGTGGAGAACACTGATATATATATATATACACAATTTACTTCTATTATCGAATTTGCTTCGTTCTCTTGGTGTCCTTTATCTATTGGGAGTTAGCTAAACACATCAGTTGAACCAATCACAAGAGGTATATATGTGATTCTGAGCCTACCTAGGTATTCTTTTCAACAAAGGATATTAAGAGGACAAAGCAAATAAAATAATATAAGTAAAAGAGGAAAGTTGTTTAAAATGATATGCTCTTTCTGTATCATGAAAGAAATATTTTGGATTTCATGTCCCTTTAATTGCAGACATATAGCATGGATTTATAAAAAAAAATATTAAAGGAACAGTAAAGTAAAAATTTAACTTTCATGATTCAGATGGAACATGTCATTTTAAACAATGTTACAATGGATTTCTATTATCAAACTCCCTTTGTTTTCTTGATATCCTTTGTTGAAGAGTAAACCACGATGAGTTCATAGGAGTTTAGGAGCGTGCATGTGTCTTTACCAGCCTAAGGCAGCAGTGTTTGCAACTTTGTATAACAATGCTGTAAACATTGTTGCAAACACTTCACCCTTTGTGGTAGATTTACCAAAGGTGGAGCGGACATGATTCGATGTAGCGAATCATGTCCGCATCGACCTCGCTAAATGCTGACAGCCGACATTCTGGTGAAATGCTTGTGCAATGCCGCCACCGCTCACTCGCGGCCAATCGGCTGCTAGCAGGGGGCGTCAATCATCCAGATCGGATCGGGATGATTTCAGTCCGCCACCTAAAAGGTGGCGGAGAAGTTAAGGAGCAGCGGTCTTACGACCGCTGCTTTTTAACTTCCCTTTCTGACGGACCTGAAACGATGGGACGTCGATGCAGCATTCGCTGCTTTATAAATCGACCCCATAGACTGTTAAAGACACATGCACATCTATGAACTCCTCTTGGTGTACACTTCAACTCCTTACAGTCTTTTCCTGTCCAGTAGACACCATCTGAAGAGCTTGGGGTTTAAGTTGGTGCAGCAATATGCCAATAAACTAGTTTCTCTCCTGTGGGCTAAGATATACCTAAAAACTCCATATTTAAATGTATTCCTATCTTTAGCCATATCAGCTCATACCATAGAGTATAATGGTAGCTTAGAGGCAGAGAGACAGCAATTGTATACCATGGGTTCTGCTCTTTTACTCTTTATTATCCTGAACTGAGATAATACTGGGTGGATAGAAACCCTAGTTAGCAAAATTTCCTCAACTAAATATCTAATGAAATAGTAAAGTTATTGCACACAAAAAATATTTTATGGCCAATCCAAAACATAAGTCCTGTCCTTGTGGTTTTTAAACCTCTTTGTGGTTTATTAAGCAATAAACAATATGTGCAACAGTGTTTAAGGCTGCAAAGTGGCCCTCCAATGTTTTTTAAAGGGATACTGAACCCAATTTTTTTTCTTTCATGATTCAGATAGAGCATGCAATTTAAACAAGTTTCTCATGTACTCAGATTATCCATTTTTAGCCACCAATCAACAAACGCTACCCAAGTGTTGAACCAAAGATGGGCCGACTCCTAAGCTTCCATTCCTGTCTTTTCAAATAAAGATACCAAGAGAATGAAGAAAAATTGATAATAGGAGTAAATTAGAAGGTTGCTTAAAATTGCATGCTCTATCTGAATCGTCAAAGAAAAAAAATTGGTTCAATATCCCTTTAAGTAAAATACTCTTTATTGTGTTTTTAATAAAATAAGCAGGAAGTTCATAACATTAAACAACATCAAACACGTCATAGTTTATATTAATATAAACTTCAAAAATAATACAATTAAGCATAATTAATTGTAGAAATAACAACACACTGTCAAGAAAATATAACCTGAACATCTCTATGTAAAAAGAGAAAATATTTTACCTCAAAATGTCTTCAGCTCACCAGAGTAAGTGCTGTGTGAACAGTTATACTTCAGCTGCTGTCAGCTGCATGTTGGAAAAAAAACATCAGCAGTGCTGAGGTCATGCTTTGATTTACTGTGATCTCATGAGATTTCACTGAAATCTCACAAGATTTCAAAGTGTCTTTAAACTGAGTGGGAAAATAACATGACTGTGCCTGCACATGGCAGATGCACACTCCCTTGCATGTCCTGGGACTGGCCTCTTGATTGGCTGTTTAAAGTCCCTGTATAATGGGATGTGGCTACAGAGGAAATTTTGAAGTAAAATATCATCCTCCTTTTACATAAAGATGTTTAAGTCATATTTTCTAGTTAGCGTTTTACATATATGCTGCATCACTTTCCAATGCTTCAACATGTGGTTATCATGTCCCTTTAAATTCTAGATTTAGTTAACAGGGAATTACATAATGTAATATAAGAGTTGTATTTGTCCTTCCCTTACTCATCCATCTTCCATTTGCAACACACAAAGGGCACAATTTGACTCTTTCTCTTTGACTACTTTCTCCACATTAGACAAAAGGACACTTTCATGTGCAGAGCAATAGATGTCAGCTGTGTTAGCAACAATTATTTTTTATGTTTTTTACAATGTTCTACAGAAGTATTTTGGATCTAAACAAAAAAACACTGGGTGCTCTATATGAATAATAAAAGTTTAATTTTGACTTGCATGCCCCTTTTTTGTGTCCCCTAAAGGTGGGTTACCCCAGCTACAGAGTGTAGCCATTTACAGGACATCTATTTAAAATAATAATAATAAATAAGGAAAACTATTATACATTTTCCAATTACATCTTTTTGATGCAACACCGTAAAAAAAATATTGTAACCTTTTACCCTTATGCATTAACGCTTATATATTTATTTTCTTATATTTATATGAGCCAGTCATGCAAAAACTGGAATTAAACCACATATAAGTAAATCTATATCATCCCACAGACCATGAGGTACATGTGGTGAGTAAGATAAGATGCCCATACTGAGAGTAGCTATATATAGCAGGGTGGGTTACCCCACTCTCAGGGGTTTCCCGTGTGGGCGTGGCTGCTGCACTGTGATTGGCAGCTTCTGCAGCCAATGGCGTTTTAGGGGCAGTGCCTGGGTAAGTGATGGACAGAGTCACCTGCAGCAGGTGGAGCAGCACACTCAGTTGTCAGGGAACAGCAGCAGGATGCAGCAGCAGCAGCAGCACCGGACACTGCGCCTGGACCGCGGGCAGAGGCTAGAGGCTGTGTGTGTGCTGGGCACACGCATCTCCATAGACGTCAATGGGTGAGTGGGGGGATGCTGATAGTCACATGCAGGGTTAATGTGTGCAACTGTAATGTTATGTTAGGGAGACACACAGGGTTAATTAATATATCTGCTCATCATGTAATGCTGATACAGTGCACACAGGGTTAATTACTGTAATGCTGATCTAGTGCACACAGGGTTAATTACTGTATCTGCTCATCATGTTAAGCTTATTTATGTAATGCTGATATAGTGCACACAGGGTTAATTACTGTATCTGCTCATCATGTTAAGCTTATTTATGTAATGCTGATATAGTGCACACAGGGTTAATTACTGCAATGCTGATATAGTGCACACAGGGTTAATTACTGTAATGCTGATATAGTACACAGGGTTAATTACTGTAATGCTGATATAGTGCACACAGGGTTAATTACTGTAATGCTGATATAGTGCACACAGGGTTAATTAGTACTGCAATGCTGATATAGTGCACACAGGGTTAATTATTGTATCTGCTCATCATGTAATGCTGATATAGTGCACACAGGGTTAATTATTGTATCTGCTCATCATGTAATGCTGATTCAGTGCACACAGGGTTAATTACTGTATCTGCTCATCATGTTAAGCTTATTCATGTAATGCTGATACAGTGCACACAGGGTTAATTACTGTATCTGCTCATCATGTTAAGCTTATTCATGTAATGCTGATACAGTGCACACAGGGTTAATTACTGTATCTGCTCATCATGTTAAGCTTATTCATGTAATGCTGATATAGTGCACACAGGGTTAATTACTGTATCTGCTCATCATGTTAAGCTTATTCGTGTAATGCTGATACAGTGCACACAGGGTTAATTACTGTATCTGCTCATCATGTTAAGCTTATTCATGTAATGCTGATACAGTGCACACAGGGTTAATTACTGTATCTGCTCATCATGTTAAGCTTATTCATGTAATGCTGATATAGTGCACACAGGGTTAATTACTGTATCTGCTCATCATGTTAAGCTTATTCATGTAATGCTGATATAGTGCACACAGGGTTAATTACTGTATCTGCTCATCATGTTAAGCTTATTCGTGTAATGCTGATATAGTGCACACAGGGTTAATTACTGTATCTGCTCATCATGTTAAGCTTATTCATGTAATGCTGATATAGTGCATACAGGGTTAATTACTGTAATGCTGATATAGTGCACACAGGGTTAATTACTGCAATGCTGATATAGTGCACACAGGGTTATTTACTGTATCTGCTCATCATGTTAAGCTTATTTATGTAATGCTGATATAGTACCCACAGGGTTAATTACTGTATTTGCTCATCATGTTATGCTGATACAGTGCACATAGGGTTAATTACTGTAATGCTGATATAGTACACACGGTTAATTAATGCTGATATAGTGCACACAGGGTTAATTACTGCAATGCTGATATAGTGCACACAGGGTTAATTACTGTATCTGCTCATCATGTTAAGCTTATTCATGTAATGCTGATATAGTGCACACAGGGTTAATTACTGTATCTGCTCATCAGGTTATGCTGATTCATGTAATGCTGATATAGTACACACAGGGTTAATTACTGTATCTGCTCATCATGTTAAGCTTATTCGTGTAATGCTGATATAATGCACACAGGGTTAATTACTGTATCTGCTTATCATGTTATGCTTATTCGTGTAATGCTGATATAGTGCACACAGGGTTAATTACTGTAATGCTGATATAGTGCACACAGGGTTTATTACTGCAATGCTGATATAGTGCACACAGGGTTAATTACTGTATCTGCTCATCATGTTATGCTGATTCATGTAATGCTGATATAGTACACACAGGGTTAATTACTGTATCTGCTCATCATGTTAAGCTTATTTATGTAATGCTGATATAGTACACACAGGGTTAATTACTGTATCTGCTCATCATGTTAAGCTTATTCATGTAATGCTGATATAGTGCACACAGGGTTAATTACTGTATCTGCTCATCATGTTATGCTCATTATTGCTGAGAGGCAGATAGAAGCTTGTTGTCCCATAGTGTAATACTGATATAGTGCACATAGGGTTAATTACTGTATGTGCTCATCATGTTATGCTGATTCATGTAATGCTGATAGAGTACACACAGGGTTAATTACTGTAATGCTGATATAGTGCACACAGGGTTAATTACTGTAATGCTGATATAGTGCACACAGGGTTAATGAGTATATGTGTCTAATGATGTAATTCTAAGGGGTTAATGTTCCATAATGTAATGCTGAGAGAGCACACTGCATTAATGACTACAATAATGCTCTGAAGTAAACATAGTGCTTGCATCTGTCTAATAATGTAATGATGTATGCACAGGGTTAACAAAACATCTGCCTTCTAATGTAATACTAATGGGTGCACACAAAGGGTTAATACCCCAGAGCAGAGGGAGAACACAGGGTTAATGTCTATTAATGTAATAATGATGGGGAATGTGTAAGATCAATGCCCCACAATGTAAGAGTCATGGGGAGCACAAAGGGTTAAGGTCATATCATATAATTATGGAGAGTACACCTAGGGTTAATGCACCATAATGTAATGCTGCTAGAGAAAATATATAGCTAATACCTCATAAAATAATGCTAAAGGTAAATGCATAATGCTCCATAATATATTGCTGTAGGGTATACATAATGTGTTATATTATAATAATGCATGAGTACCTATAGGTTTAATGCTGATGGGAATACATAATGTGTTATAATAATGCATGAGTACCTATAGGTGTAATGCTGATGGGAATACATAATGTGTTATAATAATGCATGAGTACCTATAGGTGTAATGCTAATGGGAATACATAATGTGTTATAATAATGCATGAGTACCTATAGGTGTAATGCTGATGGGAATACATAATGTAATTATAATAATGCATGAGTACCTATAGGTGTAATGCTAATGGGAATACATAATGTGTTATAATAATGCATGAGTACCTATAAGTGTAATGCTGATGGGAATACATAATGTGTTATATTATAATAATGCATGAGTACCTATAGGTTTAATGCTGATGGGAATACATAATGTAATTATAATAATGCATGAGTACCTATAGGTGTAATGCTAATGGGAATACATAATGTGTTATAATAATGCATGAGTACCTATAAGTGTAATGCTGATGGGAATACATAATGTGTTATATTATATTATAATAATGCATGAGTACCTATAGGTTTAATGCTGATGGGAATACATAATATGTTATAATAATGCATGAGTACCAATAGGTGTAATGCTGATGGGAATACATAATGTGTTATAATAATGCATGAGTACCTATAGGTTTAATGCTGATGGGAATACATAATATGTTATAATAATGCATGAGTACCAATAGGTGTAATGCTGATGGGAATACATAATGTGTTATAATAATGCATGAGTACCTATAAGTGTAATGCTGATGGGAATACATAATGTGTTATATTATAATAATGCATGAGTACCTATAGGTTTAATGCTGATGGGAATACATAATGTGTTATAATAATGCATGAGTACCTATAGGTGTAATGCTGATGGGAATACATAATGTGTTATAATAATGCATGAGTACCTATAGGTGTAATGCTGATGGGAATACATAATGTGTTATATTATAATAATGCATGAGTACCTATAGGTTTAATGCTGATGGGAATACATAATGTGTTATAATAATGCATGAGTACCTATAGGTGTAATGCTGATGGGAATACATAATATGTTATAATAATGCATGAGTACCAATAGGTGTAATGCTGATGGGAATACATAATGTGTTGTAATAATGCATGAGTACCTATAGGTGTAATGCTGATGGGAATACATAATGTAATTATAATAATGCATGAGTACCTATAGGTGTAATGCTGATGGGAATACATATTGTGTTATATTATAATAATGCACGAGTACCTATAGGTGTAATGTTGATGGGAATACATATTGTGTTATATTATAATAATGCATGAGTACCTATAGGTGTAATGCTGATGGGAATACATAATATGTTATAATAATGCATGAGTACCAATAGGTGTAATGCTGATGGGAATACATAATGTGTTATAATAATGCATGAGTACCTATAAGTGTAATGCTGATGGGAATACATAATGTGTTATATTATAATAATGCATGAGTACCTATAGGTTTAATGCTGATGGGAATACATAATGTGTTATAATAATGCATGAGTACCAATAGGTGTAATGCTGATGGGAATACATAATATGTTATAATAATGCATGAGTACCAATAGGTGTAATGCTGATGGGAATACATAATGTGTTATAATAATGCATGAGTACCTATAGGTGTAATGCTGATGGGAATACATAATATGTTATAATAATGCATGAGTACCAATAGGTGTAATGCTGATGGGAATACATAATGTAATTATAATAATGCATGAGTACCTATAGGTGTAATGCTGATGGGAATACATAATGTGTTATAATAATGCATGAGTACCTATAAGTGTAATGCTGATGGGAATACATAATGTGTTATATTATAATAATGCATGAGTACCTATAGGTTTAATGCTGATGGGAATACATAATGTGTTATAATATAATAATGCATGAGTACCTATAGGTTTAATGCTGATGGGAATACATAATGTGTTATAATATAATAATGCATGAGTACCTATAGGTGTAATGCTGATGGGAATACATAATGTGTTATAATATAATAATGCATGAGTACCTATAGGTGTAATGCTGATGGGAATACATATTGTGTTATATTATAACCAAACTCAGATTGTAATATTCAGCTAAGATTTCCATCATCAATAATTGTTTTCCAATCTCTGCAAACTTCTGTTTTCAAATGTGCTTTGTTCTCTTGGTATCCCTTGTTGAAAAAAATTATGCACATATCCTACACTAGTGGGAGCTAGCTGCTGATTGGTGCCTGCACAGTTGCACACAGGGCCGCCATCAGGGGGTGACAGGGGTGACTCCTGTCAGGGGCCCAATGAGCCAGGGGGGCCCAATGAGCCAGGGGGGCCCCATGAGGCAAGAACTAAAAAAAAAAAAATTTATTTTTTTATTTTTTAATTTCGGCAGCCACCAGTGGGTACTATAGCAGAGTGCTAATTGAGCATGGGAAATGTTATTACAAGGAGTAAAGTATTAGCATTTGAGAGGATTTCTTAGTGTGCACTAAACCACTATGCTCAGTGTGAGACAGACTTGGCACTTTGTACAATGTGTGCCTGAGTCAGACGGCAGATCACTTTCATTTGAAGAGGAGGAAGGACTTACTTAGCAAATGTTTTTTATTTCTTTGTGCAATTTTGGATTGTAACTTCAGTGTGGTAGTAGTTGTATGGTGGGGCTAGGGGTCCATAAAAACACATTTTTTAGCAGCAGTGTATTTATGATTATTTGACAATGCTGTAGAAATTCTATATTTAAAACCATGCAGAAATGTTTCCTCCTCAATACACAAATGGTAGATGCCCTTTTGGCAGATATGCATTTTATATATATATATATATATATATTACATTCCAGTTTACTGACCCTTTATGCAAGGACTTTCCAGATGCAAGGAGGCATTTTATCTAAGATTTTTACATCTGCATAAAATTTTATACTCTCAGACTAAGATTGCTCAGTGTTTGAAATGAGACAGGTTAACTTAAAACTGTTCAGTTTACACTACAGCTGACTTAGTTTTGAAATACATACTAACAAGCCTAAATCCTGCATTTAACCAGATCTAATGGTATGAGTATCACAGCTTATGGTCCCACCAAGACCATATAGAGTACAGCATTTTCAAAATCCATAAGTACAGCTGACAGATGGGAAAATGTGTACCCTATATTTGAAGTGGTGCTCTTGGTTGGGGAAAATGGGAAAAAAAAAAACATATGTCAAGGTACTTTTCTTCATCTAGCCATCTACCCAGCTCATTAATGTACAATTTTGTATTCACAGAATTATTTTTGTTTGCACATTTACAAATATGATTCTTTAAAAAGTGATCTCTTAATTTCTGCATTTTTTTTATCATGCATGTCACACACTGTTGATTTAGGGCAGTGCTTTCCAAACTGTGTGTCGGGACACACTAGTGTGTCGGCAGCAGTGTGTAGGTGTGTCCCTGCTTCAGCACAAATTTTTAAAAAAAATTTTTTTTTTTGGTTTCTGACTTTCCGCCTGCCTGCTACGCATATCACATGATTGATACCTTGTGGATCACAGATCATCTTAACCAATTGGCGCAGCTCAGTGGGAACAAACTATTCCCATTGGCGGCACATTGGCTCCTGACTGCACGTGTAGTCTGCTTAATTGGCTCGTGACTGCAAGTGTAGTCAGTGAGTGGGGCAGCAGTGTGTTTGTAGTGTGGGCAGTAGTCAATCAGACTCACCGAGCTCTGAGGGCGGCAGCTTAAACGCTGAGCTGAAGTCAGAAGTCAGTGGGGTTTTTTTGCAACTAGCTCCCAGTAGTGCATTGCTGCTCCTGCTCTTGATATATGAATAGGAAGTGGAAACTTAAAAATGCTTGATGATGAAATGTGAGTGTCTTTATCTAATATTCAACCAAATATATATTGTGTTCATCCCATCAACCTCATGCATCCCATTAAAATAGTAAGTAGCTATTAGTGATATTAAACTTTTTTTTAATTCTTGCACATACATACTGTTACTTGTAAATACATTTAGTTATTATATAATTTATGTATGTGTCCGTATCTCTTAAAACAAGTTAGTTTAACCTCCTATTTGCTAGTACAACTGAATTAATTACTGTGTCGCGAAATGATGTAGGTCTAAAAAGTGTGTCACCAACATGAAAAGTTTGGAAAGCTCTGATTTAGGGGATGCATAAATGTTTCCTCCTGTGAGTGTTTCTGTGGGTGTATATGTTTATGTCTTTGTGCTTTGGTTTGTGTCTCTATGTGTATGTATTTTTTATCTGTGGGTCTCTCTGTGAGGGTGGGTGTTACCGTGTGTATGTCTTTGTGCATTTTCTGTGGATGTCTGTGAGGGTGTGTGCATATGTCTTTGAGCTTTTTCTATGGGTGTTTCTGTGAGGGTGTTTGTGTGTATGTATGTATGTATGTCTGTGTTTTCTGTGGGTGTCTCTGTGAGGGTGTGTGTATGTCTTTGTGTGTTTTCTGTGGATGTCTCAGTGAGGGTGTGTGTATGTATGTCTTTCTGTGTTTTTCATGTGGTTGTCTCTCTCTCTGTGTGTGTGTGTGTGTGTGTCTTTGTGTGTTTTCTGTGGGTGTCTCTGTGTGTGTATGTGTGTATATGTCTTTGTGTGTTTTCTGAGGCTGTCTCTGTCGGTGTTTCCTTTGGTGTATGTGCAAGTTTGAGTTTGTGTGTGTGTGTCCATTGTCTGTTCCTTTTTAGGACATTTTGACCTTACTACTAATTATTCACATCTTTCTACAGACTTTGAGACTAACAAGACCTTTCCGGAATTAACCACTCCACCATTTAACCTTTAAATTATTGTTTAGGCAGTTCAGGGCCCTTCCTTTCAGCCACTGCATGCTGTTGTCATCATTTAGTTGTCATCTTCCTTTACAAAAAGATAATCAGAACTCCATATTTTGTTTTCTAAATTTCCTTTTTTTTACAAAACTGTAGTTTACCTCATTACTTGTCAGGTCAATGTAAACAAGTGCTAAGTGTCTGTTTGGGTTTCTGTGTCTGAGTGTGTTTCTTTGCGTGTCTGCCAGAGTGTCTATATGTGAATCCTAATGTGTGAGTGTGTTTGTGTGTTTCAGTGTATGAGTGTGTCTGTGTGTGTGTGTATGTTACTACCTTTACAACATTTCCAAGTTTAAATAGACAATTAAGAATAAAGTGCATATACATTTTAGTCACTTGGTCAAAAATTGCACATGTCAAAGGAGGGGGGGGGGGCTGATCAATGGTTGAGTCAGGGGCCCCAAAATTTCTAGTAGCGGCCCTGGTTGCACACATTTGTCTCTTGTGATTGGCTAACGAGATGTGTTCATCTAGCTGCTTGTAGTGCATTAGGTTTCCTGTCCCTTTAATATAGTATATGGTAAATGTTGTATAATAGGTTTATATCAGATATTAAGTCATATGCAAAGCCCTAGACTTCATCAATAATTGTAGGTATAATTACATAAATAATTTGCTTTTTTTTATATATTTCCAACTAAAATGTCATCTTGGAAACTTATTTCATAGTCTGTACTGATTGGCATAGCCTACAGCAAAGTGCCAGAAATCTACTAGAAAACAAGTGCAGTGCATTTAGCTATTGTATTCAATAACAGCAAAAAACCTTTTGCTAAAATAAATACATAAATAACAAAGCAATGTACAGGTGTACTGTTAATATCAGCAAAAAACTGCTGCTATCTCTTGAGTCCCCTCCCTGCTCCCCTCCCTGCTTTTCAATAAAGGATACCAAGAGAATGCAAAAAAAATGATAAAAGGTGCAAATTGGAAAGTTATTCAAAATGGCATGATCTATCTCACTAGTTTTCAAACCTGTCCTCAGATCTCCCTAACAGGCCACATGGATATCTGAACTAGAGCACAGGTGAAATAATCAGCATACACATGGTTACTTTATCTGCTCTATCTGGCCTTTTGGGGAGGCCTGTGGAACAGGTTTGAAAACTAGTGAGAGAGAGCATGCAATCTTGAATAACTCCAATTTGCACCTATTAATAAATGTTTCTGCATTCTCTTATTGACCTTTATTGAAAAGCAGGGAGGGGATTTAAGAGATGGCAGCGGTTTTTCCTGCCATGTAGTGCTCTAGACGTGCACGCTCCCTATCTAGGTATCTCTTTAACACAGAATACCATGAAAACAAAGCAAATTTGATAATAGAAGTAAACTAGACACTTTTATTAAAATTGTTTGTTCTATTCAAATCACGTATGGGAAAAACTTAAAGGGACACTGAACCCAAATTTTTTATTTTGTGATTCAGATGGAACATACAATTTTAAGCAACTTTCTAATTTACTCCTATTATCAAATTTTCTTCATTCTCTTGGTATCTTTATTTGAAATCCAAGAATGTAAGTTTAGATGCCGGCCCATTTTTGGTGAATAACCTGGGTTGTTCTTGCTGATTATTGGATAAATTCATCCACCAATAATAGAAAAAAAAAAAGCTGTCCAGAGTTCTGAACTAATAAAAAAGCTTAGATGCCTACTTTTTCAAATAAAGATAGCAAGAGAATGAAGAAAAATTGATAATAGGAGTAAATTAGAAAGTTGCTTAAAGGGACACTGAACCCACATTTTTTTTCTTTTGTGATTCAGATAGAGCATGAAATTTTAAGCAACTTTCTAATTTACACCTATTATCACATTTTCTTCATTCTCTTGGAATCTTTATTTGAAATGCAAGAATGTAAGTTTATAAATAATGGCTTAATGTAACTTCTTGGACTTTAACAGCATATATCTAGCCATATTCTTTGTTCTTTTTATGTACCGATCTCTATACACCCTTGTTGTTATTTGGATTATCTCAATAAAAATTTATTTAAAAAAAAAAAAAAGAATGTAAGTTTAGATGTCGGCCCATTTTTGGTGAACAACCTAGGTTGTCCTTGCTGATTGGTGGATAAAGTCACCCACCAATCAAAAACTGCTGTCCAGAGTTCTAGCTTAGATGCCTTCTTTTTTATATATATAAAGATATGAAGAGAATGAAGAAACATTGACAATAGGAGTAAATTAGAAAGTTGATTAAAATTACATGCTCTATCTGAATCCCAAAAGAAAAAATTTGAGTTCAGTGTCCCTTTAAGTTTTACATCCCTTAAAAGGTATCACATGTGCCTCTCTTTTGGTATTTTTATTTTTTTTTGCAAAAGGATTTTACTTTCTAAGAAATCTACTTGTAAAGTTTTTTTTTTTTTTTTTTTTGTAATATGGCTCAATTCTCTATGACAGTGCTTTCCAAACTGTGTGTTATGACACATTAGTGTGTCGGCGGCAGTGTGTAGGTGTGTCCCTGCTTCAGCATACATTTTTTTGAATTTACATTTTTTTTAAAACATTTTTTGGCTTTCCGACTTTCCGCCTGCCTGCTACGCATACCTAGTGGGTCACAGATCATCTTAACCTATTGGCGCAGCTCAGTGGGAACTGAAACTATTTCCATTGGCGACTTTAATAGCACATTAGCTCCTGACTGCACATGTAGGGGCATATGTATCAAGTTCCGAATGGAGCTTGATGCCCCGTGTTTCTGGCGAGCCTGCAGGCTCACCAGAAACAGCAGTTATGAAGCAGCGGTCACAAAGACCTCTGAGCAGGCGGACAGACATCGCTGCAATTCAACCCGATCAAGTACGATCGGGTTGATTGACACCCCCTGCTGGCGGCCTATTGGCCGCGAGTCTGCAGGGGGCGGCTTTGCACCAGCAGCTCTTGTATTGCTCGCCATATTCAGCGAGGTCTGGCGGACCTGATCCGCAGTGTCGGATCAGGTCCGCCAGACCTTGATACATATGCCCTGTAGTCTCCTCAATCGGCTCATGACTGCGTGTGAGCCAGTGAGTGGGACAGCTGCTTGATGATGAAATGCGAGCGTCTTTATCTAATATTCCACCAAATATTCAGAAACTGTGTTCATCCCATCAACCTCATACATCCCATTAAACTAGTAAGTAGCTATTGGTGTTATTAAACTTTTTTTTTTTTTTATTCTTGCACATACATACTGTTACTTGTAAATACATTTTGTTATTATATAATTTATGTATGTGTTCTTATCTCTTTAAACAAGTTAGTTTAACCTCCTGTTTGCCAGTACAACTGAATTACTGTGTCGCGAAATTATATAGGTCTAAAAAGTGCGTCTCCAACATGAGAAGTTTGGAAAGCTCTGCTCTATGAGAATAAGATCATACCATGATATATGAACAGTGTTGTCTTAAAGGGACACTAAACCCAATTTTTTTTTCTTTCATGATTCAGATAGAGCAGCAACTTTCTATTTTTCTCGTATTATAATTTTTTTTTCTTCGTTCTCTTGCTATCTTTATTTGAAAAAGAAGGAATCTAAGCTAAGGAGCCAGACAATTTATGATTCAGGACCCTTGACAGCACTTGTTTATTGGTGATGTTCAATCAGTAAGCACAACCCAGGTAGTGAACCAAAAATGGTCTGACTTCTAAACTTACATTCTTGCTTTTCAAATAAAGATAGCAAGAGAATGAATTAAAATTCATAATAGGAGTAAATGATAAAGTTGCTTAAAATTGCTGCTCTATTTGAATCCTGAAAGAAAAAAATTGGGTTCAGTGGGACACAAAATTTTGTTTGGTTGAAAAAGTATGGTTCTCAATACTAAAAAAAAAAAACACTAATCAAAAGTTGCATAATATTGTGAAAATTGAAATTATTGTATTTGAGGTCCATAGATATTTCAAATATTTATTTTGTTGCATGTTTGTTTCATTTGGAGATGATTCAATCCAGAAAGCCTGTAAAATCTATATACAGAAACTTGTTACATTGTATAGGCTTTACTCTGTGTTTTTTTGTTTTTTTTTTATTTTGTATCTCAATATCATTTTAGTGCATTTAAAGTTTTTAGATCTATATAAAAGTGATGGCAAGTTTAGGCATACGCTAACATGTTTACAATTCTATGCCGGTGTTCTATTGAGAACTCCAATACATCGAAAACTCCAATCTGACATCACTTCCGGTAATTCCATACATCTGATTGGTCCGTGTCTCAGTGAGTGAAAGGCTTAACAACCAATCAGATGGGCACTGTAATCGCCTATCTTTACTATCTGCCTGGGGGGTTCAAGGGAGGCAAAGCCCCCCTTGTAAACCTCATCCCCCAAGGTTTACTTGGGGTGTATGCCAGAGGATCAGCGGTGCGTCCCCCAAGACAGGCAAAAACAGATAGTGAAAATAGAAGAGTCACCGGAAGTTATGTCAGATTGGAGTTGGAGTTCTTGACAGAACATCGGTCAAGAATTGAAACCGCAAACTTTTTTTTTTTTTTTTAAAGATATTCAGAATATAATAAAATGTGAAGATGTTATATTCACACTATTATGGCGCTTCCTTCTTCTTCAGTTAGGTGACGTAGAGAGCATAAATTATGTTTGCGGATAGTTACTGCATGCACCTCTTTCTTAGTCGCTTTTTTTTTTAAGAGATGCCATATGGCACACGATTTGATTGGATGCCACATTTAGTATTAAAAAAAAAAGCTCTCAAGAGCCGGTGGTTTGGTAAGAAAAGGAACTTATTACAACAATTTGCCCCAACACCTTGATATTTGACTGTTCACTTATCTGTGTTTTTAATATACTGGGAGTGGACACTATATACATAAATCTCCATTTATTAAGCAGCGGATGCTGCTTTGGAGTCCCATCGTTTCAGGCTTGCCTGAAATGAAAGTTAAAGGGACATAATACTCATATGCTAAATCACTTGAAACTGATGCAGTATAACTATAAAAAGCTGACATGAAAATTTATCCTGAGCATCTCTATGTAAAAAAGGAAGATATTTTACCTCACAATTTCCTCGGCTCACAAAAGTAAGTGCTGTGTAAAATGTTATAGTTCAGCTGCTGTCCAGCTGCAGGTAAAAAAATAAAAATGAAGAAATGAACTGCAGCCAATCAGCATCAGCAGTGCTGAGGTCATGAACCCTTTTACTGTGATCTCATGAGATTTCATAGTAAACTTCCTTAAACTGAATAGGAAAATAACATGAGTGTGCATCAGGCACGCTCCCTTGCCTGTCCCGGGACAGGCATACTGATTTGCTGCTTAAAGTCCTTTACAATAGGGTGTGAGTACTTAGGATATTTTTAGGTAAAATATCTTTCTTTTTTACATAGTGATGCTCAGGTGATATTTTCTAATCAGCTTTTTACAGCTATGCTGCATCACTTTCAAGTGTTTCAACATTTGGGTATCATGGCCCTTTAAGAAGCAGCAGTCATAAGACCACTGCTCCTTAACTTGTGTGAAATAATTAATAATAGATCCGATACGATCTGGATGATTGACATCCACTGAGCAGCATTTCACTAGAAATGCTTGTGCAATGATAAATGTGGACAGCGTATGCTGTCGGCATTTAGCGAGGTCGAGCGGACATAATTCACTACAGCAAATCTGCCCCATAGACTCTAGATTTAACGATACTCTGGAATTTTAGTAAGTAAATATGTTAAGCTAGTTTCTCTTTATGGGTGTTTAATGACGCTTCTTTTCTCTCGTTATATATTATTTTTACCCTTTGGCCTAACATAGACTGTGTGGTGCATTTCCATACAATGTGATGCAATTCTGTCTGGCAGCCAAGAGATTAATAGTTTTGTATGTGTGAAGGTGCTGCTGTGCTGAGTGTTATTTCTTTTACTGTTCGTGAGCAAGTCCATAATTACCAAAGACGTTGCATGATGTAAGCTGAGACCTCAGGGTATATATTATGTTACAGATCCTCTTTGTGACCTGTACGACACTAAGGACAAGTCCTGTTGGCCCAACATTAAGGTTTTTATGGCTTGTAATGTTACAGAATACGTCTGACATGCTATATTAACCCTATGCTGAGTTTGAAGTACTGAGGTTGGTGACTTTAAAGGAACATTAAACACGTTGAGATATTAAAGGGACAGTAAACTGTAAAATAGTTTTTCCCTTAATGTGTTTACAATTGCTTTTTTACCAACTGCAGAGTAAAAAATGTATGAAAATTAGCTTTTTAAGGTTTATTTCTGTATATTAAAGCTCGGATTTTGTGTTTTGAAGCCACAGCCTAATAAAATAGGTTGAGCTTGTAGGTATAATCAGATCTCATTACTGTATCACATTGTGTACATATACATGTCTTTATCTTATATCTGTAGGTATAATCAGATCTCATTACTGTATCACATTGTGCACATATACATGTGTCTATATCTTATATCTGTAGGTATAATCAGATCTCATTACTGTATCACATTGTGTACATATACATGTGTCTATATCTTATATCTGTAGGTATAATCAGATCTCATTACTGTATCACATTGTGCACATATACATGTGTCTATATCTTATATCTGTAGGTATAATCAGATCTCATTACTGTATCACATTGTGTACATATACATGTGTCTTTATCTTATATCTGTAGGTATAATCAGATCTCATTACTTTATCACATTGTGTACATATACATGTGTCTATATCTTATATCTGTAGGTATAATCAGATCTCATTACTGTATCACATTGTGTACATATACATGTCTTTATCTTATATCTGTAGGTATAATCAGATCTCATTACTTTATCACATTGTGTACATATACATGTGTCTTTATCTTATATCTGTAGGTATAATCAGATCTCATTACTGTATCACATTGTGTACATATACATGTGTCTGTATCTTATATCTGTAGGTATAATCAGATCTCATTACTGTATCACATTGTGTACATATACATGTGTCTTTTTCTTATATCTGTAGGTATAATCAGATCTCATTACTGTATCACATTGTGTACATATACATGTGTCTGTATCTTATATCTGTAGGTATAATCAGATCTCATTACTGTATCACATTGTGTACATATACATGTGTCTTTATCTTATATCTGTAGGTATAATCAGATCTCATTACTTTATCACACTGTGTACATATACCTGTGTCTTTATCTTATATCTGTAGGTATAATCAGATCTCATTACTTTATCACATTGTGTACATATACATGTGTCTGTATCTTATATCTGTAGGTATAATCAGATCTCATTAATGTATCACATATACCTGCTACTTTATCTTATATCTGTCCTTAAAACAATCACCAATACTTTGAGAGAACAATGGAAAATCAACATTTTACTACCTTATCTCTGCTTTATCACACTGGGAGTGTAATTTATTCTGCTGGCTGTGTTTACAAAGCTTATCTATAGCTTGGACCTGCGGCCACAAACTTTCAGAATAGGTGGGGATACCACATGCTAAATTAACAATTTCAAATGCCAATATAAGGGTAAAGGAGCTACTTGTAAACAATTTAATACACTCCAGCAGGTAAAGTGGATCATTGGGAACAAATTAAAGGGGAGAACATTTTTGAGTAAACTGTCCCTTTAATATTCAATGTTTAAAGGGATATGAAACTCCAAAAATGTATTTCATGATTCAGATAGAGCAGCAATTTTAATCAACTTTCTAATTTACTTTTATTATCAATTTTTATTTGTTCTATTGGTATCTTTTGTTGAAAAGCAGGGTGTATGCTTAGGAGCCAACCCATTTCTGGTGCACTATAGGGCAGCAGTTTCTAAGAATGTTATCCATTTGCAAGAACACTAGATGGCAGCACTATTTCCAGCCATGTAGTGCACCAGATGCTACCTAGGTATCTATTTAACACAGAATATCATGAAAACAGAACAAATTTGTTAATAGAAGTAAATTTTATTTTTATTTTTTTACAAGGGTATATTTTGTCAGAATCTTAGCTTAGATTCCTGCTTTTTCAAATAAAGATAGCAAGAGGATGAAGAAAATTGATAATAGGAGTAAATTAGAAAGTTTCTTAAAATCGCATGCTCTATCTGAATCATGAAAGAAAAAAATTGGGTTTAGCGTCCCTTTTTTAAGAACCCTGATTGATCAGTCTATAACCTCATTTATAGCAGTACCTAATTGGCCACAGGAAAGGAGAAAAGATAAATAGCACTGAACAACATTAATCAAGGGGTGTGTCCCTGGAATGCAAAATAATGAAAATGTTTAAAGAAAATCCCTATTTCCGCTGTTTTCTATGGGGTAATGTCTTCTGGAGGAGCATCTCGGCAGCAGATTAAATACATTTATAGTAACTAGTGCTACTTCTACAAGCCAGAAGCAGCACAAAAAAGTGTGCCTAAATAGTGTACATTTTTAACTTTCCCACCTGCAGAAAATCCTTTTTCATATATAGAGTAAAAGTTTTAACTGCACAAACGAATCAACTACATTTGGATGTTTATTTATTTTGTTAAAGGGACCGGCTGTCTTGTTTTTCAACAAATGCTGTAAATATGGAAACATTTGACATTTTTAGACCAGACATACATTAAAGATGATCTCTGTATGCAAAGCATAAACACTGAAGATAATATCTGGTATATCTGGGAATTGTGAATATGCTGTACTTCTTAGTAACTAATAAGTGTGTGTATGTACAGGTATATATGTCTGGGGTTAACTGCCTGTGACTCTGTGCATGTTACAGGGTCATGGGATGTGTACCCGGTCCGGCCTGAGAGTGCTGTCCCATTCCGTGTTTTGTATATGTCTGGGGAGATTACATAAGCCTGTGCACCCTTCATTTTTCCCTAGTTTGCTGGATTGTGAGCCTGCATTGTGTGGCTGTTTAGGGACCCAGATTTTTGGAAGAGACCTTGACGTGGTACCTGGGCTTGTCCCATTTGGCCAGATGCGGTAACTAACTCTTCCATTTTTACTCTTTACCTTAGTAGAGTGCTTGTAAGTGAGTGCTGGACTTTCTCTGTGTGTTATATTTATTTATTTGTTTTGTAATTTTCCCTTTTGGGACTTGCACCCAGACCTGTCTGGAGTTAACTGCCTGTGACTCTGTGGACAGTGCAGCTTCCTGAGAGTGCTATTGTGCACCCAGGGCTGTGCATGTTACAGGGTCATGGGATGTGTACCCGGTCCGGCCTGAGAGTGCTGTCTCCTTCTGTGTTTTGTGTGTGTGTGTGTGTGTGTGATATATATATATAATTACACATACACACTGAACTCTTTCACATGCTCAGTAGACAATACTGCCTCAGAAAGTGAGCATCTAAATAGACCACAATTTGGATAATAAAAGTAAATTTTATATTTTGTAAATTGGATGCTCTGAGTCATAAAAAGTTTGCTTTTGACTTGAGTCCTTTATACACTATAAGAAAGAGGGATGTAATGTTACATCACATGTAGAGAAACAAAATGGGAGTTTCAAAAAATCAATTGTACATAAATGATATCCTTTCTAAACAATCAGTGGTTGTAGGTAATGATACTGGCTGTAAACAACAGAACAATTCTTTACATCTGAAGAACCATGAAACAAGGACCATAGTGTTTCAGTGGAATCTGTATTTGCATATTGCTGGCCATGTATTCAGTGCTGCACAATGGTAAACATACATAACTATTACACACAATAGTTTTAGCCCATAACAGGAAATACTGTCTGACTCCTTGCTCCACAATAGCACGTGCACAGCTAGTTATGTATGTGGGTTTGGGACTAATAAAGTCATGTAAGAGCTTTTGCCTTGGGAGATGTTAGGCTGTTTTTTTTGTTTGTTTTTTAGTATGTGTGAGAAAAGGCTTGAGAGGGTGTAGTTTAGTGCCATACAGGGCAGCTGTAATGAGACCCCCCTGGGCAATTTTGGAAAACAAAAATGTCATAGAATTGTATGAAACAGAACAAGAAACAAGAAAAGTCTCCCAAAAGACAAATACCTGCTAAAGGGAAGATTAATTAAAGGGATATGAAACCCAAACGTGACGGCGGTGTTGGAATCCTGCTCTCCCCCTCCTGCACTTATCAGTACCTACCTCCAATCCCATCTCTCTCCTTCTCCTCCTTTTGAAGTCCACTGCATTCGCCTGTTTTCCCCCCTCTCCCTCAGAGTGGCAGTCATCTATCGCCCTCCTGGTCCTACCTCCCATTTCCTTGACAACTTTGCCGCCTAGCTTCCTCAAATATACTAACCCTAATTCTTGGGGACTTCAACATTCTCATTGACAACCCATCTGCCCCTGCTGCCTCTAATTTTCTTTCACTCACATCCTCCTTCGGTCTCTCACAATCCACCCTATTCCCTACCCACCATGATGGACACTCTATCGACCTGGTATTTTCCTACCTCTGCTCTTTATCTGACCTCACCTGTCGCCCTTTTCCCATTTTTGACCATCACCTGGTCACCTATAATATTAATGCAACAGCTAAACCCACTTCTCCATCCCGCCCCCGCACCTGTATAAATCTACATGCTGTGGATCCGCTCCAATTTTCAAAAATTATTCAAGATCTCCTCCCTCCTCCCTGCCCTTATCTCGCAACAGCCCACTATAACAAAACACTGTCCTCTGCACTAGACACACTTGCACCTCCCCAGCTGCGCAGAACATCACGCCGTCAGCTGCAGCCCTGGCACTCTCAGCAAACACGCTGTTTGCAAAAATGCTCCCGTACTGCTGAGCGTGTCTGGAGGAAAACTCACTCTGAACCTGACTTCATACACTATAAGTTTATTCTTCATTCATACACTTCTGCCCTTCACTTAGCCAAGCAAACCCACTGCTCTTCTCTTATATCTACTCTTTCCTCAAACCCTAAACGACTCTTCTCCACCTTTAACTCTCTCCTCTACCCTCCTGCTCCACCCCCTCCATCTGTCTTTAGTGCTCAAGACCTGGCAGACTACTTCTTAAACAAAACACATACTATCCGAAGCATCATCCCAACACCAACCTGCAATATTTCATCAACAGGCCCAGTTACTCCCTCTGCCACCCTCTGCATCTTCCATCCAGCCACTGAGAATGAAGTTTCTTCCTCACTACCTGGCCGCTCGACCCTATCCATTTCCATCTAATACGCTCCTTATCTTCCACCCTCACTCCTGCTCTTACCCACATCTTCAACCTATCTCTCTCTACTGGCTCATTCCCATCTTCTTTCAAACATGCAAAAGTCACTCCCATACTCAAAAAAACCCTCCCTCTACCCTAATTCTCCTGAAAGCTACCGTCCCATATCACTGCTTCCACTAACATCAAAACTCCTTGAAAAACTAGTTTACATTCGCCTAACCCAATTCCTGTCCGCCAACTCCTTGCTTGACCCCCTGCAATCCGGATTCCACCCCAAACACTCAACTGAGACTGCCCTTACCAAGGTTACTAATGATCTTCTCTCTGCTAAAAATATTGGACACTACTCTATACTCATCTTACTTGACCTCTCAGCTGCCTTCGACACAGTTGACCACCCCCTCCTCCTACAGACCCTTAGCTCTTTTGACCTCTGTGACACTGCCCTTTCCTGGATTCACTCTTATCTTTCTCACAGGTCTTTTTCTGTGTCATTTGCCAGCGACCCCACCTCTACAATGCCTCTGTCTGTTGGAGTACCTCAAGGATCTGTTCTGGGTCCTCTACTCTTCTCCATTTATACTTCTTCGCTGGGTAAACTTATCAACAGTTATGGCTTCAAATATCACCTCTATGCTGATGACACCCAGATCTACCTCTCCACCCCTGCTCTCTCTCCCTCTGTCCTTTCTCATGTCAGCGACTGCCTATCTGGTATTTCTTCTTGGGTGGCCTCTCACCACCTAAAGATTAACATGTCCAAGACTGAGCTCCTTCTTATCCCTCTCAAGCTCTACGCCGACTTGTGACTTCTCTATCCCTGTTGACGGCATTACCATTTCCCCATCGCCCCAAGTCCGCTGCCTCGGAGTTACACTTGACTCAAATCTATCCTTCGCCCCCCATATCCAATCGCTTTCTATATCCTGCCACAACCATCTACGCAACATTTCCAAGATTCAACCTTTTCTGTGCGCTAACACCACAAAGCAAATTATCCACTCCCTTGTTATTTCCCGACTTGACTACTGCAATAACCTACTTACTGGCCTTCCTCATTCCCGCCTCTCCCCCCTTCAATCCATCCTAAATTCCTCTGCTAGGCTTATCCACCTTTCCCGTCGCTCTTTATCTGCTGCACCTCTCTGCGAGTCCCTTCATTGGCTCCCCATACACAGCAGAATTAAATTCAAAATTCTCACCCTTGCATACAAAGCGCTCACCAACACCGCTCCCCTCTACCTATCCTCTCTAATCAACAAGTATACTCCAGCTCGCCCCCACTAATATCCAACAATGACCTGCTCCTTGCATCCACGACTATCACCTCCTCTCATACTAGATTGCAGGACTTCTGTCGTGCAGCACCTACCCTCTGGAACACTCTCCCTGGTGCAGCACCTACCCTCTGGAACACTCTCCCTCGTGCAGCACCTACCCTCTGGAACACTCTCCCTCGTGCAGCACCTACCCTCTGGAACACTCTCCCTGGTGCAGTGCAGCACCTACCCTCTGGAACACTCTCCCTCGTGCAGCACCTACCCTCTGGAACACTCTCCCTGGTGCAGCACCTACCCTCTGGAACACTCTCCCTGGTGCAGCACCTACCCTCTGGAACACTCTCCCTGGTGCAGCACCTACCCTCTGGAACACTCTCCCTGGTGCAGCACCTACCCTCTGGAACACTCTCCCTGGTGCAGCACCTACCCTCTGGAACACTCTCCCTGGTGCAGCACCTACCCTCTGGAACACTCTCCCTGGTGCAGCACCTACCCTCTGGAACACTCTCCCTGGTGCAGCACCTACCCTCTGGAACACTCTCCCTGGTGCAGCACCTACCCTCTGGAACACTCTCCCTGGTGCAGCACC
Source organism: Bombina bombina (assembly GCF_027579735.1). Taxonomy (NCBI): domain Eukaryota; kingdom Metazoa; phylum Chordata; class Amphibia; order Anura; family Bombinatoridae; genus Bombina; species Bombina bombina. Next base: position 30,976,432 of record NC_069506.1, on the reverse strand, counting down.
TACCCTCTGGAACACTCTCCCTGGTGCAGCACCTACCCTCTGGAACACTCTCCCTGGTGCAGCACCTACCCTCTGGAACACTCTCCCTGGTGCAGCACCTACCCTCTGGAACACTCTCCCTGGTGCAGCACCTACCCTCTGGAACACTCTCCCTGGTGCAGCACCTACCCTCTGGAACACTCTCCCTGGTGCAGCACCTACCCTCTGGAACACTCTCCCTGGTGCAGCACCTACCCTCTGGAACACTCTCCCTGGTGCAGCACCTACCCTCTGGAACACTCTCCCTGGTGCAGCACCTACCCTCTGGAACACTCTCCCTGGTGCAGCACCTACCCTCTGGAACACTCTCCCTGGTGCAGCACCTACCCTCTGGAACACTCTCCCTGGTGCAGCACCTACCCTCTGGAACACTCTCCCTGGTGCAGCACCTACCCTCTGGAACACTCTCCCTGGTGCAGCACCTACCCTCTGGAACACTCTCCCTGGTGCAGCACCTACCCTCTGGAACACTCTCCCTGGTGCAGCACCTACCCTCTGGAACACTCTCCCTGGTGCAGCACCTACCCTCTGGAACACTCTCCCTGGTGCAGCACCTACCCTCTGGAACACTCTCCCTGGTGCAGCACCTACCCTCTGGAACACTCTCCCTCGTGCAGCACCTACCCTCTGGAACACTCTCCCTGGTGCAGCACCTACCCTCTGGAACACTCTCCCTGGTGCAGCACCTACCCTCTGGAACACTCTCCCTCGTGCAGCACCTACCCTCTGGAACACTCTCCCTGGTGCAGCACCTACCCTCTGGAACACTCTCCCTGGTGCAGCACCTACCCTCTGGAACACTCTCCCTCGTGCAGCACCTACCCTCTGGAACACTCTCCCTGGTGCAGCACCTACCCTCTGGAACACTCTCCCTCGTGCAGCACCTACCCTCTGGAACACTCTCCCTCGTGCAGCACCTACCCTCTGGAACACTCTCCCTCGTGCAGCACCTACCCTCTGGAACACTCTCCCTGGTGCAGCACCTACCCTCTGGAACACTCTCCCTCGTGCAGCACCTACCCTCTGGAACACTCTCCCTGGTGCAGCACCTACCCTCTGGAACACTCTCCCTCGTGCAGCACCTACCCTCTGGAACACTCTCCCTCGTGCAGCACCTACCCTCTGGAACACTCTCCCTGGTGCAGCACCTACCCTCTGGAACACTCTCCCTGGTGCAGCACCTACCCTCTGGAACACTCTCCCTGGTGCAGCACCTACCCTCTGGAACACTCTCCCTGGTGCAGCACCTACCCTCTGGAACACTCTCCCTGGTGCAGCACCTACCCTCTGGAACACTCTCCCTGGTGCAGCACCTACCCTCTGGAACACTCTCCCTCGTGCAGCACCTACCCTCTGGAACACTCTCCCTGGTGCAGCACCTACCCTCTGGAACACTCTCCCTCGTGCAGCACCTACCCCCTGGAACACTCTCCCTGGTGCAGCACCTACCCTCTGGAACACTCTCCCTCGTGCAGCACCTACCCTGTGGAACACTCTCCCTCGTGCAGCACCTACCCTCTGGAACACTCTCCCTCGTGCAGCACCTACCCTCTGGAACACTCTCCCTCGTGCAGCACCTACCCTCTGGAACACTCTCCCTCGTGCAGCACCTACCCTCTGGAACACTCTCCCTCGTGCAGCACCTACCCTCTGGAACACTCTCCCTGGTGCAGCACCTACCCTCTGGAACACTCTCCCTGGTGCAGCACCTACCCTCTGGAACACTCTCCCTGGTGCAGCACCTACCCTCTGGAACACTCTCCCTGGTGCAGCACCTACCCTCTGGAACACTCTCCCTGGTGCAGCACCTACCCTCTGGAACACTCTCCCTGGTGCAGCACCTACCCTCTGGAACACTCTCCCTGGTGCAGCACCTACCCTCTGGAACACTCTCCCTGGTGCAGCACCTACCCTCTGGAACATTCTCCCTGGTGCAGCACCTACCCTCTGGAACACTCTCCCTGGTGCAGCACCTACCCTCTGGAACACTCTCCCTGGTGCAGCACCTACCCTCTGGAACACTCTCCCTGGTGCAGCACCTACCCTCTGGAACACTCTCCCTGGTGCAGCACCTACCCTCTGGAACACTCTCCCTGGTGCAGCACCTACCCTCTGGAACACTCTCCCTCGTGCAGCACCTACCCTCTGGAACACTCTCCCTGGTGCAGCACCTACCCTCTGGAACACTCTCCCTGGTGCAGCACCTACCCTCTGGAACATTCTCCCTGGTGCAGCACCTACCCTCTGGAACACTCTCCCTGGTGCAGCACCTACCCTCTGGAACACTCTTCCTGGTGCAGCACCTACCCTCTGGAACACTCTCCCTGGTGCAGCACCTACCCTCTGGAACACTCTCCCTGGTGCAGCACCTACCCTCTGGAACACTCTCCCTCGTGCAGCACCTACCCTCTGGAACACTCTCCCTCGTGCAGCACCTACCCTCTGGAACACTCTCCCTGGAGCAGCACCTACCCTCTGGAACACTCTCCCTGGTGCAGCACCTACCCTCTGGAACACTCTCCCTGGTGCAGCACCTACCCTCTGGAACACTCTCCCTGGTGCAGCACCTACCCTCTGGAACACTCTCCCTGGTGCAGCACCTACCCTCTGGAACACTCTCCCTCGTGCAGCACCTACCCTCTGGAACACTCTCCCTCGTGCTGTCAGGCTTTGCCCTAATCTTTCTTCCTTTAAATGCTCCCTGAAGACTTTTCTGTTCAGAGAAGCCGACCACCCAACTCAATAATAAAATCGCTTACCTAACATTTCCCTTATCTAACATCTTTCACAATCTTGCAGTCCTCACCTCCTGTTTCTCAATCTCCTACCCTTCTAGATTGTGAGTTCCCACGGGAATAGGGCCCTCAATTCCTCCTGTATGTGTTTGTAAATGTTGTCCTGTCTATATCATTGTTTTATTTAAATGAATTGTATCCATGGACAGCGCTGCGAATATGATGGCGCTTCATAAATAAAGTATAATAATAATAATCATACCTAGGTAGCATCTGGTGCACTACATGGCAGGAAATAGTGCTGCCCTCTAGTGCTCTTGCAAATAGATAACATTCTAGCAAAACTACTGCCATATAGTGCTCCACAAATGGGCTGGCTCATTTTTAAAAAAAAATTGCAGGCACATAATGAAAGCGCACTGTAAAATTGTTTTCACTATGTATAATTAATCATTTTATGGGGAATTGAGTTCAATGTTCTTTTAAAGGGCATAAAAAAACTAAAATCATTCATAGAATTATGTAATCTGAGCAAATATTAGCCTGAGAATATATACTACATGTGTGTTTTTAAATGACATTAGTTTTTTAAATATTGGGGGGGGGGGGAAATAAGGGTAACAATCTAATGTCCATGACATTGCTCTCTGGTAGAGTGTCAGGGTTTTTTTCCCTCTTTTGTTTGCCATGTGCTGCTGGCAGCCATTTTACTCACCTCTCTTGCTGACTCTGGTGCATACTGTGTGATGCTGCTCATTTCCTGCACTTCCTTTTATGGCCAGACTGGTGTTCATCATCAGTGTGAGACAGGATGCAGTCTCAGAATTGTGATGTCATCACTTATTATTTAAAGGGCCTCTATTCATTATGCTTTGCCCTTGCGTTGTCTCAGACCTGTTTGTGAGAGCTCCTGTGTATTACCTGGCTGTCTGACGTCCCTCCTGGTTCCTGATCCCTGGCTTGTTCCTGACTCTGCTGTTCTCCTTGTTCCTGATTCCGGCTCGTCTGACTATTCGCTTTGGCTCCTGACTTGGCTCGTCTGATTACCAGCTCTGGTTTTGATTCCTGGCTTATTTGTTTTGTGGACTTTTTATTATTTTTTGCTATTAATAAAGGTGTGATTATTTTTGTACTTCTCGTCTCTGTCTGATTCCTGGCACCCTGACATAGAGGTAGTTTGGTGATTGCTTATTTAGTTTTATAATGTCTGGTCGTGGAAAGAAGGTTACCAAGCCTGCAGCTGGCAAGACCTCCAAAGGCAGGTCTCCAGTTCCCAGTTGACCGTATCCACAGGTTCCTCAAGAAGGGAAATTATGCAGAGCGGATTGGGTCAGGATCTGCTATCTATCTGGGAGCTACTCTGGAATATCTCTGCACTGAGGTCTTAGAGCTGGCAGGAAATGTTGCAAGAGACAACAAGAAATCCAGGATCTTACCCAAGCGCAGTCAGAATTGATGAGGAACTGGCTAAGCTGTTTGATGGCATCACTATTGCTGATGGAGGTGTCTTGCCAGACATCCATGCCCAGCTTCTACCAAAGAAAACCTTTAAAGGGTCCTCATCACAACAACCTAAAGCTGCTGAATCCCAGTAGCTTAAATGATAAAACGGAAAATCAATATTTTATTGTCTTGGAGAGTTTTATTCTAGTTTAAATAGCAGGTTACTCTTATTTAACATTTTAATTTATGCAAATAAAAGGTATAGTTTATAAACTTAAAAAAAAAAACATTCTAATGTTGATAATGCAGTGAGTGCCGCCATATATGTGCAAAACAAGAAGGCTTAAGCACTCAACTAGAAATGGCCATATACCTAATAACTTATGAGATCGTGCGTACCCATAGTGCATACTTTTAGATCACGTGCGCCTTTTACAACAAGCTGTAATACATTAGTCTGGTACCATCTAGAAGGAAAGTCTAATCCAAAAGTACCAGGTAATCTAAATAAAACTCTTTACAACAACCCCAGACGTACACTTCAGCCTGTAGCGGCCTCACCGGTGGAGGCAAAGTTATGGCACAGTGGGTAGAAATTATGTTTGTTTAAATATTTAAAGGAATACGAAATCTGATAAGCACAAAAAGCTTACTTCTAGCGCAATTAACGCTCGAGCTGGAGTGTTAATTAGTGCTCCACTTGTAAGCTGGCTCTTATTAAGGTAAAAGCTATGGCACCTTTAAATGGGTACCATTCCTTTTGAACAAGTTTGGGTTTTTCCCAGGTTTGTTCTTAGTTCAGTACACCTCTTTTCTTCATGCCAAGAACATATCAAATCAGATTCAAATCCTCAGCAAACCATTGATTAAGTTGATTGTTATATGCCCTAAAAGACATTAGGTACTGACCCCAGCATCTACATTTCTAAAAATGAGACCTTTAAATCGGAAGCATTCCCACTACAACCCCTTTGTATGCAACTTCAGTTCAGATAACCAGCTATCTAAAAAGTCCATTACACACTGGCGCTCAAAAGTTTAGGCTCACTTAGACATTTCCTTATTTTGCATGAAAACATACATGAAATGAGTTTAATTAGGAAATAGTTATTGACAAGGTTAGAAATAATGAATTTTAAGTGAAATAATAATTGTTCTTCAAACTTTGCTTTTGTCAAATAATCCTCCACGTGCAGCAATTACAGCCTTACAGACCTTTGGCATCTAGTTGTCAATTTGTTGAGGTAATCTGAAAGGATTTCATCCCATGCTTCCTGAAGCACCTCCCATAAATTGGATTGGCTTGATGGATACTTCTTACGTAGCATGCGGTCAAGCTGCTCCCATAACAACTCAGTAAGGTTAAGATCTGGTGACTGTGTTGGCCACTCTATTAAAGACAAAATACCAGCTGACTGCTTCTTCCCTAAATAGTTTGTGCATGTTTTAGAGCTGTGCTTTGGGTCATTATCCTGTTGTAGGAGGAAATTGGCTCCAATCAAGCGCCGTCCACAGGGTATGGTATGTCGTTGCAAACTTATTGCCTTCCTCCTTCAAAGTCCCCTTTTCCCTGTATAAATCTCCTACTGTACCACTACCAAAGCAACCCCAGACCATGACATTGCCTCCACCATGCTTGAGAGATGGCGTCAAGCACTCCTCTAGCATCTTTTCATTTGGTCTGCGTCTCACAAATGTTTTCTTTGTGATCCGAAAACCTCAAACTTACATTCATCTGTCCATAACACTTTTTTTTCCAATCTTCCTCTGTCCAGTGTTTGTTCTCTTTTGCTCATCTTAATCTTTTTTCTATTTATTGACCAGTCTGAGATATGGCTTTTTCTTTGCAACTCTGCCTAGAAGACCAGCATCCCGGAGTCTACTCTTCACTGTTGACATTGAGACTGGTGTTTTGCAGGTACTATTAAATGAAGCTACCAGTTGAGGACCTGTGAGACATCTGTTTCTTAAACTTCACACTCTAATTAATGTATTTGTCCTATTGCTCAGTTGTTCACCGGCGTCTCCCACTCTTTCTATTCTGGTTAGAGCCAGTTTGTGGTGTTCTGTGAATGGAGTAGTACACCGCGTTGTACAAAATCGATCTTTCTTTCTTGGCAATTTTTCGCAATGAATAGCCTTCATTTCTGAGAACAAGAATAGACCGGCAAGTTTGAGAAGAAAGTTCTTTGTTTCTGGCAATCTTGAGCCTCTAATCGAGCCCACAATTGCTGATGCTCCAGATACTCAACTAGTCTAATGAAGGCCAGTTTTATTGCTTCATTAATCAGCACAACAGTTTTCAGCTGTGGTAACATAATTGCAAAATGGTTTTCTAATGATCAATTAGCCTTTTTAAATGATCAATTTGGATTAGCAAACCGAACGTGCCTATTGAACAAAGGACAGATGGTTGCTGGTATTGAGCCTCTGTATGCCTATTCTATTAAAAATCAGCCGTTTCCAACTACAGTAGTCATTAAACATTAACAATGCCTATGTTGTATTTCTGATCAATTTGATATTATTTAAATGGACGAAAACAAGGAAATGTCTAAGTGACCCCAAACTTTTGAACACCAGTGTGTGTGTGTATGTATATGTATATATATATATATATACACTGTATATAATTATAGATAGTGACCGAGCACTTTCTCTCTACAACCTAGCAGTATAAAGAGTGTATTACACATCTCAGTGCTGTATGCGGTTGTAACTCGCATACAGCCTTTATCTTCAGTTTATTGCTTGCTCAGATCTAGGGTGCTATATATAAATGAATAAGTAAGAATGCTGCGTGTGCTGTAGCTGCAGTTAAGTGAAACACAGGCCTTTGGTTGTCCCTCACTCAGTTCTGATATAAAGTTACAGAATTTACTGTATATATAAAGGTCAGATCGTGCTTAATCCGTGTGATACAGACAAGACCGTTCAGCACACTTGTACTATTTCATAGTCTGCATACAGGTGACTAGACATTCTTAAAGGGCCCTCTCATCAGCAATAACAGTCCTGACAGCAATAATACGGATTTGTTCTATTGAAAGAGCTGGTAAAAGAAACTCTGCTTTAAACCAACATTAAAGCCAAATTCTAATTTAAAATAAAATGTCTGTAGTCTGATATGCAAGGGGCATGAGCACAGCCAGTAAATAAGCATTCAGAAGAAAGGTATATTGCCATTAATATGCACTTTGTTTAACAGTAGATGGCAGCAGTGTTTGCTACTATGTATATAATCAAGCTTCAGAGCATATTTAGATATGCTCTTCAGCAAAGGATGCCAAGAGAACAAAGTGTTTTATTTTTACATGCTCTAGCTGAATCATGAAATTTAGTTTTTTTTACTTCCATGTCCCTTTATAGAAAATGAAACAATATTACAAAATAAATGTATTTGTTATATTGACTGCTTTTGATATAAGATACCCATGCTTGGTCCTCTTCTTCCAGAGATAATGGAATGTGAACCTCATACTTATATATGGTAAAACTGACCTGACTGTGCAATGTTATACACAGTGATTGCTTAGCTAAGAGCCCAAGCACATTTACCTCTGTTCTTAAAGGGACATAAAACTTAAAATTGAAATGTAGATGAATGTATTTCTATTTTGAATAGGAAGATTTTTGTGAAACACGTGTATTGGGGGGGGATGCTTCTAGTAAACAGTTTGTTCCTGTAATAGATTTTACTGTGCTCAGAGCATAAATACATATGCTGCATGCACCTGCTTTCAAGCATAACATTTGCTTTATAACATATACTGTGCAGTTGATGAATACATCTCCATGCACGTGAGGGTACACAGACGTTTTCTCTCTCCTCTCTCGTTTTGTAGCAGTATATGGCAGCAATTGTGCAAAGAAGGCATTTTCATAAAGTTATAAACTTTTGAATACTAGATGGAAGCAGTGTCAGAACAATACATAACATTGTTAAAAGCCTTCTTGCAGAACGGCTGCTATATAGTAACCACAGACATAGTTATGCTCTTCAACATAAAAAGTCAATTTAACAATAGTTGTTGTTTATTGTTTGTTTTATTTATATTTATATATATATATATATATATATATATATATTAGCAGTATGGGGTGGAGGGCACTCACAGGACTTAACGACAGGAGTAAAAAAATTCAGTCTTTATTTATAGCATCAGCTTAACATCAAAGCATGTCGAAGTTTCGGCCCATTCAGAGGCCTTCTTCAAGACAAAATATAATCTTGACAGGTGCAAACTGCACCTCGCAAAACACCGGACTCCCAAAAGCAGACTCGGAGATGGAGATATATATATCTATCCTGATCAAAAAATGACTTAGTGTACTTTAATTTGTGTCATTTCTCCCAAACCCCAGAGTGCAGCACACCTCTGTTATATCCCTGCTTTCTGCCAAACTTACATAAAACGGCATCCCATGAATAATAATAAAATATACATCATATCTTATATTTGTCTCTCAGTTGTTCTAGTAAAAAAGAATATTATAAGTTTAAAGGACAATAAAGTCAAAATTAAACTTCCATGATTCAGACCGAGTATGCAGTTTTAAACAACTTTCATATTATCAGATTTGCTCATTCTCTTGGTAACCTTTGTTGAAGGAGCAGCAGTGCACTCCTGGCAGCTAGCTGAAAACATTGGGTGAGTCAATAACAAGAGGTATATATGTGCAGCCACCAATCAGCAGCTAGCTCCCAGTAATGCATTGCTACTCCTGAGCCTCCCTAGGTATGATTTTCAACAAAGGACACCAAGAGATTAAACCAAATTAGAAAACAGAAGTAAATTGAAAAGCTGTTTAAAACTGCATGCTCTGCCTAGATCATGAAAGTTTAATTTTGACTTTACGCTCAGTCGCAGCTGCTAAGCTATTAAATTCCTAACAGGATCTCTATCACTGCTAAGAGAGGGAGAATCTGAGCTGGAGTTGGTGTCTGAGCTTTCAGAGTGTTTGTAAGTGGATGTTAATTGCCAGTAAGTGTTCTTTAGATTAGCGCACACTTATACACGTGTAAAAGGGTATTAAACTATATTTTCATGTAAAAATTGCATATTTAACCTAGGTTTTCAAAATGCTGCAAATTGCCTAAATAATCTATTTACTTTGCAGCATTTGCAGGTTAAAGAATGAGCTTTTTGGCCTTATGGTAGGGTTTCTATATTGCCACTTTAAAGGGACAGTATGCACAGATGGCCATATAACTGCATGTAATAGACACTACTGTAAAGAAGAATACGCACAGATGCCGATATAAAAATCCAGTATAAAACTGTTTAAAAACGTACTTAGAAGCTCCCAGTTTAGCACTGTTGATGAGGTTAGGCTGAGACACCCACTGAAAGGGGCTAGGGAAACAAAAATTGCAGACACTCCCCACCTCCCCATTCCCTGTATATGAAAAGACAGATAATATAAACAGAAGCCAGCAGGAGTCTGTAAACGCGCGTATACATCTGGCACTGTGAGGCTTGGTTTAGAGTCTGAAAATCAGCACAATGTTCTTAAAAAAATAAGCAAAATTATACATTTTTATAAAAACACTACCAGATGTGCTATATAAAAATGTATAGTTTTACTTATTTTTTACGAAACATTTATGCAAAGAAAAATCTAGTGTACAATGTGCCTTTAAGGGGCACATATGAAAAAAATGCATTTGTCAGGGGCTGTTTAAAGAATGATGTTCAATTAGAAGTACCATGACTATGTATTTTTCATGTATCTCCCCTTAAAGGGACACTCAGGTTAAATGAAATTTTCATGATTCAGATACAGCATGTCATTTTAAACAACTTTCCAATTTGTTTCCATTAAAAAAAATGTGCACAGTCTTTTATATTTACAATTTTTGAGTCACCAGATCCTACTGAGCATGTGCAAGAATTCACAGGCTATACGTATATGCATTTGTGATTGGCTGATTGCTATCACACGGTACAAGGGGAGTGGAAATATATATAACTTTGAAATTTGTTATAAAAAAATCTGCTACTCATTTGAAGTTCAGACTAAGTGCTATTGCATTGTCTTGTTATCTTGCATTTGTTGATTATGCAAATCTAATGTGTTGACTGGTCCTTTAATGTGGCATTATGGCAACCCTACCTCCATGTGAGCATGGGACAAGCACAGACCTTTTTAATTACATTTTAAACACTTCTGTGTAAAAGCTGTGTCACATGCTGCAAATTAGTAGTTAGTTGGGGTGGTTTGATAAAATTACAATTCCATGGTGAATAGAAAAACACTTACGTTGTAGAGCTCTGTGTAGGTACCAGGAAGTTGGGGGCTAAATCTGGGAAGTTGTGGTGTCATGGGCAGATTTAAAATGATGGTAAACTTTAAAGTTTGTAGTTACAATATTTGTAATCCTAAAGTAAAAGATGGGGATTTTCATTCATGAAAGACTTTGTAAACGCTGATTTTTTAAAATAATTACCTTTAATGTTTTCATATATTTTACCATTCCTCCGCCCGTAACGGATACTCTGTTTCTTACTTCAGTGACGATTCACGCTGTAGCCAATCATATCACGCACCCTTTGGTGTCCAAAGCCAGAGGAGTTTATTATTTACTTGCTGGTCGCCAAAGGGGGCACGATACGGTTGTCTACAGCCTGAATCGTCCCTTTAAGTAATTTCTTTTTTAGTCATTCATGTCAGGACCGTCTTTAACACAGGGCAAAAGGGGCAGCTGCCCAGGGCCCAGTCTCTGTTGAGAGGCCCAAGAGTCCTAAAAAAAAAAAATTTTTTTTTTTTTTTTTTTTTTATGGTTCATACCAGACTGCTGATGTGACATGGGGAACACACACATTCAGTATTAATAATGAATTAATACAAAAGTACTCTGCTTATATATATATATATATATATATATATATATTTTAAAACTGTGCCAGACCGTGCCGGTGTCATGTGACATGCCAAGCTATTGCCATGTGCTGTTTTTGATGTGCACTGTGCAGCACTGAATGCAAAGCCCTAACTCTGCATCCAGCCATTCCCACTGCATCAGAAAAGGTCCTACTGGGGTTACCACTGTTACCAGGTAACTACTCTGGTTGTGGGGATTGTTTCTGGGTAGGGCTGACTGTAGGCGCATGCAGCAGAAAGCTAGAGTGGCAGGCACGTGAGGATTTGAGCATCTGTACAGCTGCATACACTGCTCTCTTCAGTCTTGAGGCTGTGTGACTCATTTCACACTGTATTCATGCAGCCTTGGATAGACAGCATCCAGTCTACTGGTCCCCTTAGCCCTGCTCTTTCTGCTGTGGCCCTAAGATCAACTAACTGAAGTTTGTTAGGGGAACAGTGCTTTGTAGAAAGGTGTCAGTGGGAAGAATAAGTGAGTGCACACACGCCCCTCCCCATGCAGCATTGTCTAGTGAAGGGTGAGAGGGAACTTGTTCCTAGCAAAGAAGCAACATGTGCTGCTGTGGCTGATGTATAGTGTCATGCTGATACTTCACACATTAATGTAAGGTTTATTTTTATAGTTTTTATTTTCTCTCTGTCATTTTACAGCTTCCCATAGTAGTTCTGCTGTTCCAGTCAGTAAACTTATATTTGTCTGCACCTCCATGCTTCCTCCTCAGTCTTTACCTTGCTTTGCTCCTGTTGGCTGCCCTAAATCTCTTTAACCAGCTAACCTCACACCAGAATCACATTCAAAAGAATATTAAATGAATCCAGTGGAGGAATTTATATATTTATTTACTTATTAGTACTGCTTAGGTCCAGTTTCACATATTGCAATTTATTTCATTTTTTTAAAATTATTATCCCAGCAGTGGATGATCCACCGCTGGGCTAATAATTAAAAAAAAAAAAATTAATGTAGTTGTTTTTTGGGATGTTGGGGTGGAGAGCGAAATTGCGTGGGGGGGGGGTCCAAATTTTTTTTTGCCCAGGGTCCAGTCAATATTAAAGACGGCCCTGATTCATGTGCTCCAACAAACCAAGGCACTATGATTTTTGTCTTTCCTGGTTCTGCTCATTAAAATATTTGTGATGCGCTGAAGGAGACTTTTTTTTTGTGCCTTATCTGCCTATGGAGGACCATGGTGCATAACCGGCCAATTGCAAACTTATAAAGTGGTGGCAATTAGATGTTCCCAGCTTTGTTGGCAAATCCACCAATCACCTCACTTCTCATATCTCCCTTACGTTTATCTATCTATCTATCTTTCTATCTATATTTATTTTTATTGTCATCTTTTCACTCTCTACCCACTTGCCAGATGCCAGACCCCCTGTGTTAGAACTACAGGAACTTCTGTTTGGTGTCAAATCACAATATGATGCATGAGGTTTTGGGAAGTTTCTTGCCTGTTTTATCAGTTATTGCAAAAAATATTTCATCAGTTCCTCAGTGTGCAAATGCTGCTAAACAAAGTTGCATTTCACAATATACTTTCCACTAAATCTGATGTGGTCAATAAATTGTTCTATGGTAATTTCCCATAAAGCAAAGTCAAAATTAAACTTTTATGAATCCTGCCATTTTAAATAAGTTTACAATTTACTTCTATTTTTTTAATTTGCTTCATTCTCTTGGTAGTCTTTGTTGAAAGGTAAACCTATGTAGGCTCAGGCTCAGCAATGAGCTACTGGGAGCTAGCTACTGATTGGAGACTACACATATATGCCTCTTGTCTTTGGCTCACTTGATGTTTTCAGTGACCTCTCAGTAGTGCATTCCTGCTCTTCAACAACTAATACCAGGAGAATGACGCAATGTTGATTATAGAAGGAAAGTTGTTTAAAATTGTATGTTCTATCTAAATAATGTAGGGAAAATGTGGGATTCATGTCCCTTTTAACTATAATTTGTATAAAAAATTGCTAATTGAGCTAAATTGCAACAATAATACCAAGAAAAATAATTTAAATTTGATAATTAAATCAACTTAGGTAGCATCTGGAGCACTTCATGGCAGGAAATAGTGCTGCCATCTAGTGCTCTTGCAAAACTGTTGCCATATAGTGCTCCAGAAATGGTCCGGCTCCTAGGCTTACAATCCTGCTTTTCAAAAAAGGTGCCAAGAGAACAAAGACAAATTGATTAGAAAGTTGTTTAAAATTGCATTCTCTATCTGACACATGAAAGAAAGAAAAAAAGCACGTCACAGGGTGGTTCACTGATCACAACCCGCTTGATAGAGTGGTTGAGGTAAATGTGGTGAGCTCCTGCGCAGGATTATAATAAAAACCCACCGCGCTAGCCATGATGGATTTTCTATTGTAAACGGAGGACTCTTGATTTCAATAAAAGTAGAAAGAACCTTAGTTTTTTTTAGGTAAGAGGTTCATTGTATTAGTTAATTGTGCACTTACTGCACCACCATTATGACGACAATTAATAACGCTTACTGTCCCTTTAAAGGGCTAGTAAAGTCAAAATTAAACTTTCATGATTCGGAATCTGTTGGCGCTCTACAAATACATCATCATCATCATAATCATCAATCATCATTCTCCATCCTTTCAATTTACTTCTATTATCAAATTTGTTTCATTCTCATGGTATCCTTTTGTTGATGTATTAACCTAGGCGGACTTATAGGACTTCGATTATGGAAGAAGTAATATGTAAAGTTGTTTAAAATGACATGCTCTGTGTAGATTGTGAAACTTTAAAGGGGCAGAAAAGTCAAAATTAATCATTCATGATTCAGACGGAGCATGACACTTTAAACAAAGTTCCAATTTACTTCAGTTATCTAATTTTCTTCATTCTCTCATATCCTTTGTTGAAAAGCATACCTAGGTAGGCTCAGGAGAGGCACTACTGGGAGCTTGCTGCTGGTGGTTGCACATATATGCCCCTTGCCTTACAACTACTTCAACAATGGATACCAAGATAATTAAAGGGGCACTGAACCCAATTTTTTTCTTTCGTGATTCAGATAGAGCATGCAATTGTAAGCAACTTTCTAATTTACTCCTATTATCATTTTTTTTTCATTCTCTTGGTATCTTTATTTGAAATGCAAGAATGTAAGTTTAGATGCCGGCCCATTTTTGGTGAACAACCTGGGTTGTTCTTGCTGATTAGTGGATAAATTCATCCACCAATGAACAAGTGCTTTCTAGGGTTCTAAACCAAACAAATAGCTTAGATGCCTTATTTTTTCAAATAAAGATAGCAAGAGAACAAAGAAGAATTGATAATAGGAGTAAATTAGAAAGTTGCTTAAAATTGCATGCATCTAGTGCTCTCGCAAATGGATAACATTGTTGCAAAACTTCTGCAATATAGTGCTTCAGAAATGTGCCAGCTCTTAAAGTGACGGTAAATCAGAGCATTTAAAAAAACACTAGGATTTACCATTACTAAAAATAAAGTAGAATTTTAGTGATCACTTAAATAAGGGTGCTAATAATAGCTGTGTTAGCATACAGAACAGTGTCAGATGACTAGCACAGCTATTGGTTTAGAGAGGGAAACATAACATCACCTCATTGAGAGAAGTGTGCTGTGGGCGGAAGGAGGCGTTGACTTTAGTGAGGAGCCGCGGCACAGAAAGGGTGAGTTTAGCCAAGTTTTACTAAGTGAACAAAGAAAGCCCAGTTTATTCTCGGCGAAGGTAAAACCTAGCGTTTTTTAAACGCTTGGATTTACCATCACTTTAAGCATACATCCCTGCTTTTCAACAAGATACCAAGAGAATGTAGAAAAAATGATTATAGAAGTAAATTAGAAAGTTGTATAAAATCACATGCTCTATCTGAATCATTTGGGGTTTCATATCCCTTTAAATGTGCCTTTAATAATATTCCTTTTAATACAGTAGTTGACATTAGTTGACATTCAAATTATATTACAGACTGTATGCATCCTATGTGAAATTGTGATACATTAAAAGCAGCAGATGGATATACTGGCTGGAACAGCAATCTATCCTTTGGTCTAGGCATAGAGAGGATGAGATTTTTTTTGACTCAAGGCTCGGAGCCTGCAGCTGTGCTCCCGTAATCTCTGTGAAGCGCAATATCCATCAACATAGCTGCTATATATTAGGATACACGCAAGTGCTGATGGATCCATTTGAATAACCTTCTAAGGATTTGAAAGGCTTAGCCTTAAGTGCGTTCTTTGCAACAGTCATAACCGCCAATTCTGTGTTGAATTTCATGTACTTAATTTGCAATTTATCATCAAGTCATTGGCTCAGAGTAGTGTTCAAAGCAGATAACATAGAAAGGAAGCACAACTTTTTTATTTTTTTTGCATTTGTTTTATCTGTTGGTATCAGATAAGTATTGAAAAGGATGTGGAAATCAAAATGAACTTTCATGACAGACTGTATAATTAAAAAAGCATAACTTTTAAAATTTCTCTTGGTATCATTTTTTTGAAGCTTACCTGCTTTCTATGAGAAGATATTAAAGATACAATCAAGTCAAAATTAAACTTTCATGATTCAGATAGAGCATGCAATTACAATCTACTTCCATTAACAAAATGGGCACAATCTTTTTATATTTATACTTTTTGAGTCACCAGCTACTACTGAGGATGTGCAAGAATTCAGACTATACGTATATGCATTTGTGATTGGCTGATGGCTGTCACATGATACAAGACAAGTGGAAATATACATAACTTTGAAATGGGTTAAAAAAAAAATCTACTACTCAATTGAAGTTCAGACTATGGGGCCAAATTAACAAATGGCGGGAGGTCATGATTCGCTGTAGCGAATCATGTCCGCCCGACATCGCTAATTGCCGACAGCATACGCTGTTTGCATTTAACATTGAACAAGCAGTTCTGGTGAACTGCTTGTGCAATGCCACCCCCTGCAGATTCGCAGCCAATCTGCTAGCAGGGGATGTCAATCAACCCGATCGTATGTGATCGGGTTAATTGCTGTCCGCTGCCTCAGAGGTGGCTGACGAGTTAAGGAGCAGCGGTCTTAAGACCGCTGCTTCTTAACTGCTGTTTCCAACGAGCCTCAAGGCTCGCGCAGAAACAGGGGCATCAGGGGCCTTTCGATTTGTCAAAGGCTTTCACCAGCCTTTGAGCCCCTACGGCTGCAGGTATTCACAAGAGAACCTGCTCACCGTATTTAGCAAGCAGCGGTCATCCGACCGCTGCTTTCCTAACCTTTCGCCAACTTCTAAGGTGGCAAAATTCAATCTCCGCGGGCTAGTCCGACAAGGGAGATTGACAGCTCCTGCCCGCACGTGATTGCTATGCGTGGGCAGGGGGCGGGATTGCGCGTAAGTGCAAAATAGCGCTTGTTTGCAATGGTAAATTCCTCCGGGGAAATTCGCCCCGCCAGAGGCGAGCTGCGGCGGACAGGAGCGTGTATATGCTCCCCTGTCCGGCTGAGCTTGATAAATCTAGCCCTTAATGTATGCCTTAATATCCCTATATATCTGATATAATGTAATGCCATATATTGTGCTTGGTATATAAATCTAATTCTCTTGCATTCAAGAATTATAGTGATTTATCCCATATCGCAGGTTCCTGGTATTCTTGGGACTCTTGGGCAATTACATTATGAGAGTTTATTGGTGACATATTAGAACTTGCTAGGTAGTGCATGCAGGTTGGTGCATATATTTGCAAGAATTAACAGAGATACGTTGTTAATATGCATGACTGGCTGGCATACAGACTTGTTAATG
Source organism: Bombina bombina (assembly GCF_027579735.1). NCBI lineage: Eukaryota > Metazoa > Chordata > Amphibia > Anura > Bombinatoridae > Bombina > Bombina bombina. Next base: position 30,959,561 of record NC_069506.1, on the reverse strand, counting down.
CTACAAATCCATGTCAAAGGTCTAAGGAAATGTAATGTGATTATTTATCGACAGTTCATACCATAGAAAAACGATCTGCTACTATGCATCAGATGTGGGAATTTTTATGTTCTGTTGTTCTAAAAGAATTCTATTTAGTTTATGTTCCATTTTGCACCGCAAATATTGACAAAGACACAGACTTCATTCTATGCAAATTTTAGACACCTCAGTTTTTTCCAATCTTGTAGTGTCAAACTTGTATGGAAATTAATGGGAAGAAACACATGATTTTGTTTTAAAGACATTAAAGCTTAGAGATTGTAATATAAAGTATTTAATTATGTGTACTTAAAATACTTTGGGCGTACATTCATTATTTATTTTCTTGTAATATAATTCTGAAAATTCTGGGCTTTCCAATTCCTGTTAAAATTGAAAGTGTAGACTACAGACTTAACACTGTTTTCATACACTTTAATGACCCATTTTATAACTGTCCCGGATTTGGTCCAGTAGAGAGAGAAACCTAGGTTACAACATGTCAGCTCATATTGCTCTATGGACACTAAAACTCTAAACTTGTTTTTTTTCCCACTTTTTAAACAGCTAATATCATTGAAAAACATCTCTGTATTCTTGGACTAGTATTTGCTTTGAATATATAGAACAGTATAGCATTTTAGTCTTTAATGTCCCTTTTAAAGTACAACTGATAACAGTCTATCCCTGATAAGAAAGTTAGTTTCTATATTTATATGTACCTCAAGTTCATCATTGATGGAAGCAATCCTTGTTTTTCTTGGGGTATATTTTATCCCTCCAAACTCACATCAAAATTTTTATGGATTAGTGGATTCAATTCTCATCACTCATAGTGCATTAATATGCAGGTCCTAGTTAATATCAAAGTTATCTGAAATATGAAGGCACTAAGTAATCCTTGTAAAGATATGACAGTTGAATTTGTTACTAAATATGGTGAGATCATTCTGTTGATTGGTTAATTAGTCACCTTTATTACCCGTTGAGACCTCTGAATATCAGCCTGGGCTAGGCCACCCTTTCAGCCTTGTGTTGATATTTAAATGAAACAATTAGGTTGATTAATGACAGTAATTAAATGCTTATCTGTGCAGTAATAAGATATATATATATAAGAGAGAAATAATTATATGCATGTGTGTATACAATAGATAAATATTATATACTGTATTTATATTTTTTCCCTAAAAGAGAGGTACACATCTTGCCAACCTTCGATTATTTCACATACTGAAAGAGAAGCAATCTTCCAGGAACAAACAGCTCAGTGTTTTTTGTTCTATGGCCTGGTTACCAACTCACCAAATGTGCTTAGAGGGATATGGCTGCACCTCAGTGATGAGACCAAAAGGAGGCTGAAAAGATGGTTTTGGGTCGCCATTTCCCTTGTTCAGAGAAAAGCCTGGTATTTTAAGACTTTACTTACATTGCTATGCAGGATCAGACTGATATTCTTCAGAAAAGTTCTTCTCTATGAAATGCACAATTGGGCTAACAGAAGCTACTGCCAGGTGATAGCCAGGCCATAGAACAAGCCACTGAACTGTTATTTGTTCCTGGGAGATTACTTGTCTCTCTGTATGTACCACTCTTACTGAGCATGTGTAGGAGTTCACAGTATAAACATATGAGTCTGTGATTGGCTGATGACTGTCACATGATATAGGGGGCAGGGAAATTAAAGGAAACGAGATTTTTTTTAGAAAAAAAAATATATACTGCTTATTTATCATTCAGAGTAAGTGCTGTTGTGTTGCAGTTTTATTAGGTATTTATTGAGTATGCAATTTACTATTATTAATGACTTTGCTATATACTTTCATTAACATTTTTCCCCCTTGCCTGCAATTTCTAATACATAAATTTGCATATTATTCTCAGACTAATGCTTGCTTTGAATGTATCATTCTATTGATAATTTATTTAGTGTTTAATGTCCCTTTTAGTGTATCATACTACAGCCAGTTATGGACACTTATTTGTGGGAAGGGTGGCTGATGCATTTCATAGACTTCCAATAGAGGTGGCAAGAAAAACTGACAAATGTCTAGGATAGGCATAAGGCTTTACTAACAATTCATTTATAAAAGTGACAGTACACACCTTGATATTTTTATATAAAATGTTACCTATGTAAACAACTTTGCAATATACTGATTTTCCACCCACAGTTTTTCTTTCATGATTCAGATAGAGAATACATTTTAAACAGCTTTCCATTTTGCTTTATTCTCTTGTTATCCCTTTATTGATTGAGCAGCAATGCACTACTAGGAGCTAGCTGAACACATTGGTAAGCCATTGACAAGAGGCATATATGTACAACCACCAATCAGAAGCTAGTTCCCAGCTCCTGAGCCTACCTAGGAATACTTTTCAACAAAGAATACCAAGATAACTAAGCAAATTAAATAGTAGACTAGAAAGTTGTTTAAAATTGTTTGCTCTATATGGATCATAAATAAAAAAAAATATGTGTTTAATATCCCTTTTAAGTCTAATTGTTAGAACGCAATATGGGTGTCTTCTGTTGTTATAAAATCTTTTTCTCTGTTTATAATTAACCTATTTTTTTAGACATAATATAGAGCCAGATCATCATAAAATCTGTATCATGTATATTAGAGAAAGCAGAATGTGTTCTCATTTAAATGACATACACTGATCAGCCACTACATTAAAACCACTGACGTGAATAACATTGATTATGTTGTCACAATTGCACTTGTCAAGGGGTGAGATATCATAGGCAGCAAGGGAACAGTCAGTTCTTGAATTTCATGTGTTGGAAGAAGAAAAAATTGGAAAGTGAAAAGATCTGAGTGACTTTGACAAGGGCCAAATAGTGATGGCTAGATGAATGGGTCAGAGTATCTCCAAAACGGCAAGTCTTGTGGGGTGTTCCCTGTATGCAGTGGTTAGTTGCTACCAAAAATTGTGTAAGGAAGGACAACTGGTGAACCGGCGCCGGGGTCATGGGCGCCCAAAGTTAATTGATGCACATGGAGAGCGAAGGCTGGTCCGATTGCACAGAAGAGCTACTGTAGCGGAAATTGCTTAAAAACATAATGCTGGTTATGATAGAAAGGTGTCAGAACACACCGTGCAGCGCAGTTTGCTGTGTATGGGGCTGCGTAGCCACAGACCGGTCAGAGTGCCCATAATGACCCATGTCCACTGCCGAAAGTGCCTTCAATGGGGATGTGAGCATCAGAACTGGACCATGGAGCAATAGAAGGTTGCCTGTTCTGATAAATCACGTTTTCGTTTAGATCAGGTGGATGGCTGGGTGTGCGTAATTTACCCTGGGAAGAGATGGCAGCAGGATGCACTATGGGAAGAAGGCAGGCCGGTGGAGGCAGTGTTATGCTCTAGGTAAAGTTCTTCTGGGTAACCTTGGGTCCTGGCGTTCATGTGGATGTTACTTTGACATGTGCCCCCTACCTAGAGATTGTTGCAGACCACGTAGACCCATTCATGGCAATGGTGTTCCCTGATGGCAGTGGCCTCTTTCAGCAGGATAATGCACCCTGCCACACTGCAAAAATTGTTCAGGAATAGTTTGAGAAACCTGACAAAGAGTTCAAGCTGTAACCTTGGCCTCCAAATTCCCCATGATGATCGAGCATCTATGGAATGTGCTGGAACAATAAATCCAATCCATGGAGGCCCCATCTCGCAACTTACAGGACTTAAAGGGACATAATACCCATATGCTAAATCACTTGAAACTGATGCAGTATAACTGTAAAAAGCTGACAGAAAAATATCACCTGAGTATCTCTATGTAAAAAAAAGGTTTTAATGTTGTGGCTGATTAGTGTATATGCTACTGTTGTATCTATACTGACATCTATCCAGCCATCTGGATTGTTTTACCCATGTGGAGATTAGTTTTCGTTTGCTGACTTTTCTCCATGATACCATGAATTCCTTGTGCATTATTTTTCTGCTTGGATCACACTGCAAGGATGACAGCAGATGAATGTGATGAGCCCAGTAAAACACTATCCTCAGCAGACTGTGATTGACACTTTTATGCTACAACGTTCTAAATCTCTTTCCTTATTTAGCCCAATATCACATCACAGTATGTGTGTGTGTGTGTGGGGTGGGGGGGAGACACCCATGGAATGTTTGTACTGTCTTATTATCTCATAACACTCACAGACAAAAAATATTTTTGTCAGAGCATTCAATTTTAAACAACTTTCCAATTTACTTGTATTATTTAATTATCTTTGTTCTTTGAGTGTCCTTTGTTGAAAAGTATAGCTGGTAAGCTCAGGAGCAGCAGTGGATCACTGGGAGCTGGCTGCTGATTGGTGACTGCATATATAGGCTTCTTATGATTGGTTCACCTGATAAGCTCAGCTAGATCCCAGTAGTGCATTCCAAGAGACTAAAGCACATTCGATAATATAAGTAAACTGAAAAGTTTTTGAAAATCGTATGTTATATCTGAATCATGAAAGAAAAATGTGGGTTTTGTGTCCCTTTTAGTGGGGTTGTCAGAATTTGTTAACAAAAATCTATTTGTATGCTATTTCCTATGGAAACATATTCAGAACAGCAGAGGAATAACTGGCCAGTAGCTTAAACAAAGAAAATTAAAGTAGTAGCTAGTGTTACTGTTATAAGCCAGCAGCCACACAAAGATATTTTTTTTTATTTAATTATTATCCTTTTTAATAGGGTTCAGGACTGGTCATGAACAAAAGTGAAGGTTACTTACTGATTTGACACAAGAATCAATTTAAATTTGGCCAAATCCGAGTTCAAATTTAATTTTTATGCATAATTAGCAGGGGTCAAATCCAAAGGGAATGCATAGGAACGGAGTTCCTGCACTGTTTTTGCAGGTGGAACAAAGTTCCCTCTGGACAGAGAACATAAACTATTCAGTAAATGGTGCTGCTGCTGGTGGGAGGAGCTGGAGCACAGTCTGGTTAGAGGGACAGTGAGATCCTCTAGTAATGGGCAGTAACACTTCCTATAATACACTAAATGTGGCTTGCTCTGGGGTTATTTAGCTCCCCTCAGCAGAAATAGGACTATTGCACCTTAAGTGGGTGAGACCCTGTGACAGAGGAGGAGTCTCAGGCCCAAAGGCAACCATTCAACCCTTCATTGGTTTTAATTTGCTTTTATTAATCAAATTATATAGATTATATACATATACAGTGTGTATACAGTGAGTTCCCCCACTTTTTTGTAGGCCATGATAATGAGAACCCCTACAATAGTCTCAAATACTTTCATTGTATAAATTTAGTTGATATTTTTTGTAATCCTTAATATGAAAATTAAAGGGACATTAATTATATCAACAACTAAACACTGTATTTCAAAATAATAGTTTTAAAATAATTTAACACTGTTCTTTTGTTAATGCCATTTGCAATGTTTTGCAAATTAAGATATATATATATATATATCTTGAAAAGCCTGGCGGGATCCATATTCTTGGTCTTCTTAGCTGTGACCAATTAGGGACTTGTCTTTTTGAGCTAAGAAATCACTGTTTACAGTGATATACACAATATAATTTTTTTTTAAGCTAATGGCCCTGCAACAATCAAACCCATTGATCTTCAGATACCCCTATTAAACAGACTTTTGGCTAGATTAATGGATGAAGTCATTAAGAGAAGACTATATTTGAAATTCATTGCTGCTCACTCTGCCTATCTGTCCTAGCCAATTGCCAGTAGGCATTCCTGCCATTCATTTATATAATTGTGTTAAATGGCCCAATACATAGCTCGCACTAGCAACGTGTAACAAAAACCAGGAAACATGTTTGCAAAAGAGGTTCTGTAAATGTGTGTAGTTGTTATATAGCCGCGCCTCTGTTTTGTTCTGTTAAACTAATGTCACTGGATAGGGCCAAATTTGCTCCTGGCTGTATCATGTGACAGCCATCAGCCAATCACAAATGCATTTACATATATTCTGTAAATTGTTGCACATGCCCAGTAGAAGCTGGTGACTCAAAAAGTGTAAATACAAAAAGACTGTGCACACTTTATTAACGAAAGTAAAAAAAAAATTAAATGCTCTATCTGAATCATGAAAGTTTAAATTTGACTTTAGTGTCCCTTTAACTGGACCCTCAGGCATTGATTTAAAGGCATTTTTTTGGGAACTGTGTATCTTATTAAGGGGAGTTCACTAAAATGCTTTATTTTAAGCAAAACACTTCCCTTACAATATAATGCTTAGTAAAATGAAGTTGATGATTTCTCCCCATGCCAACAAGTTTTTGAGGATTGGGATTATGACACTATTTTGTTTGCAGAGGGGCTCCAGTGGAGAGCAAGTGGTTCAGCATGCGCCACTCACAGAACATTGAAGCCGAAGTCATCCAGAGTGACGCAGTCAAACCCAAAATGGTCAATGGGGAGAAGCTGTGGCCACTCAACAGCAAATCCTTGGTGGAACTTTACATGACAACAGCCAGCACAGACACCAATGATGGCAAGGTATGGCACCGCACAGGCTGTTATATGGTGGAAAGCTGCTATACGCAGGCAATCATTAAAAGGATTAAAATTGTCACCTGTTAAACTGGTGTCCCTGTAGATGCTGAGCAGCTAGTGTATTGCATTTCATTAATTAGACGTGTCTTGTTTTTCATTGTCTCTAACAGGTAACATTTGCTTATTATGGACCCGGATCTGATGCTCCTGTAGACAAATCCGGAGTTTATCTTACCGGTGTCGGTAAGTGTTACTGCATTGTTAAAGGGATTGGAAGAAACGGAGTATAATTAAGGGGACACTAATTCCAAATTTTCTTTCATGATTCAGATAGAGCAACAAATTTAAACAACTTTCTAATTTACTCCTATTTTCAATTTTTCTTCGTTCTCTTGCTATCTTTATTTAAAAAGTGGGAATGTAAAGCTTAGTAACCAGTCCATTTTTGGTTGAGAACCTGGGTTACGCTTGCATATTGGTTTGGTAATTGTAGCCACTAATAAGCAAGCGCTATCCAAGGTGCTGAAACTAAAATGAGCTGGCTCCTAAGCTTTACATTCCTGCTTTTTAAATAAAGATATCAAGAGAACGAAGAAAAATTGAAAGTAGGAGTAAATTAGAAAGTTGCTTAAAATTGTATGCTCTATCTGAATCATGAAATAAAAATGGGTTTAGTATCCCTTTAAAGTAACTAAATGTTTGGTGTGTGTGTAAGAGCATCAATAAAATGTTAAAGTGAAGGTCAATTTGGATGAATTAGTGCCCGGTTTTTAATAATCCTATTAAAAACAAGGGCACTTTAATTCATCAAAATTAACATTTCACTCCTTTTCTTCAAAAACGTACCTTTTTAATCCTGTCAGCCGCTGCAGCGCTTCCTCCGCCTGTCGCAAGTCCTCTTCGTGGGTCCAAAATGACAAATCCGGCTTCCTCCGATCACGGCATTGCATCAGGCCATGATCCCCCCCCCAGGGGGAAAGCCGTGATTGGAGGATGCCGGATTCATCATTTCTGACATAAGAAGAGGCTTCCGACGGCCGGGGGAATAGCTGGAGCGGCATTCTGGATTAAAAGGTAAGTTTTTGAAGAAAAGGAGTGAAATGTCAATTTTGATGAATTAAAGTGCCCTTGTTTTTAATAGGATTATTAAAAAACGGGCACTAATTCATCCAAATTGACCTTCACTTTAAAATAATTTATTTATAAAAAAAGGATACATTAGAGCTGATTAGTTATATTGACAACTTTGAGAAGATTTTTTTGGAAGAATAATGCAGGTTTGCTTTGTACATTTTATGATATTTTTTTCTCACAGTTTTCCCTGCATTGTGGTTTACGTGTGTGTGTGTGTGTGTGTGTGTAGTAGAATGAGGAAAATAAGGGACGTCTTAAAGAGATAAATGAAAAAAACACACCAGCATTTATTTGTACTTTCTACGATAGAACAAATGATATTTATAAATAAATATTTATATGCTGATGTATAGATATACACATACTAAAATGCAGTCTACTACCTTTGAGTTATTAAAAAAAATAATTTTGCTGATTTCTGGATACACAAAGCAAAAGCTTCCAACAACTGAACCATTTGGTATTCTCACTGCTATTGCAAACAGTGTTCTTGCTTGTGTTGAGTATCAGCATTAATAATCCCCTTTTAGAGAACACAAGGCTGGAAAAATGTGAGAGATTTGGGGGGCATTATTGAAGCTGAATACTGGTTCATGAGAATTACTCTCTTCTTTAGCCAATTCCAGAAAGTACGTTTTGCTACGGAAAACGTTTCTGTAAATTTTAAAACTGCAGCATTGGTTTTTGAAGGTACAATAATGTTTTGTACATTTACTTATAAGTTTGATGGGATAATGCACAGGGACTTAAAACCAGGCCCGGAATGGGCCGCCGGTTAACATAGTCCCGCCCACCATTACCACACAAGGTGACACTCTGTCAGTATCATGTGTGGTCTGGGTCAAGTCAGCTGAAGCACATAGCAGTGCGCTGTGCCGGTGAGCGGCTCTCCTATTTGTACAATACACACTGTCTGTCAACTACATTTTGCTGCCCTTTATAAACTTCAGTTTTTATTGTATTCATATCTTGTTACAAATGAGCCCTTTATACATTTCTTGTTGTGGACATGTTTAATTATACATCACTTTCTGACGTCAGTCACCATCTGCATTTTGTTTCAGCTTACCTCAGGATCTAATTTTATCCCAGACTCCAAACTGAAATGATCAAATAATATGTGTATAAATACTTAAAGGGACAGTCAACACAAAAATTGTTATTGTATAAAAAGATAGATAATGCCTTTACTACCAATTCCCCAGCTATGCACAATCAACATTGTTATATTAATATACTCTATAACCTTTAAACCTGTAAATGTCTGCCTGTTTCTAAGCCACTACAGACAACCTCTTATCACATTTTTTTTATTAGCTTTTCACAACAGGAGACTGCTAGTTCACGTGAGCCCGTGGGTTGTGGCTGACACTGCACGAATTGGCTTAATTGCACGTCAATAGATAATAAATAGAAAGTCATGTGATCAGGGGGCTGTCAGAAGAGGCTTAGATACAAGGTAATCACAGAGGTAAAAAGTGTATCAATATATCCAGGTTTTCTGTGCAAAACTGGGGAATGGGTAATAAAGGAATTATCTATCTTTTTAAACAATAACAATTTTGGAGTAGACTGTCCCTTTAAGTCCCCGCACTGATCTAAGCAGCATACTTTATATAACTGTATAAATATGAAAAGTGCACTCCAGCTTCTCTAGGGAAAGTGGAAAAAAAACAGTTTACAGAGGTAAATTACAGGAATCTTGGGCAACATAAAGAAATTGCATTGTGTTGCTTTTTCACTTTGACAAAAACATTTTATGAAGTATTTCATTTTGAAGCTAATGTCTCTTAAATAAAAATTATATTTTATTATCTGCACAGTTATAATAAATGGCATTATGCAGTTATGGGTTTTATTCCTTGCAGAAATCTCCTTGGATGTGGATGCTGACCGTGATGGTGTGGTGGAAAAAAACAATCCACAGAAGGTGAGCGCTTCTTATGGTCTTCTGGGAGTTTAGCTGGATGTGGTTGATGACCCAATCCGGAGAAGCATATGTGTGTAGCCAACAATCTCCAGCCAGTATTCAGCTCAGCAGCAGAAGTGTATTACTGATCCATAACAGTCTGAAGCTGTGTTAAATCCCTTTAGAGTAGCGAAAAAGTCAAATGCTCTAGCGCATTAGATCATTTTCTTTTACCTATCACACTATTGTGTCCCTTTAAAGGGGTCCTTAAACAAACACATGCATGGGACATAAAATGTTTTTGATACGTTCATGCTGTTAAAACCGTTACTTACTCTAAAGGTGGGATAGGCTTCATATGAATGTGTGTATATAATAAAAAAAAATAATTTTTTTGCTGCTGCTGGCTTGTAGCACTGGCTACTACTTTAACTTAGTCAAGAAGTATGTAAATTTCACATTGGTTATTGGCCAATCCTAACCCCATTAAGAGAAAAAAAAAATTACTTGCTTTAACTCATTAGGGCATGTCATTTAAGACTAAAGAATTAGAGTATGTATTTGTTCTACTGTAATGGCCCTTTTAAGCTTAAAGGGACATTAAACCCAAACATTTTCTTTCATGTTTTAGATAGAGAATAGAATTTTAAACAACATCCCAATTTACTTCTATTATCTAATTTGCTTAATTTACTTAATTCTTTAGCTATCCTTTGTGGAAGAAATAGCAATGCACATGGGTGAGCCAATCACATGAGGCATCTATGTTCAGCCACCAATCAGCAGCTACTGTGCCTATCTAGATATGCTTTTCAGCAAAGGATATCAAGATAATTAAGCAAATAAGATAATAGAAGTAAATTAGAAAGTTGTTTAAAATTCCATGTTCTTTCTAAATTATGGAGAGAAAAAAAATCTGTTGCACATCTATCAACCACAAAAAACCACCCATGCTAAATAGTTTCTAAAGTTTGTCCTGAGTTTAGAAATACCCAATGTTTACACGTTCTTTGCTTTTTTTGCAAGTTATAGGGCAATAAGTACAAGTAGCACTTTTCTATTTCCATACCATTTTTTTTCTCCAAAATTAGCGATAGTTACATTGGAACCCTGATATCTGTCAGGAATCCCTGAATATCCCTTCATGTGTATAAATTTTTTTATTAGACAACCCAAAGTATTGATCTAGGCCCATTTTGATATATTTCCTGCCACCATTTCACTGCCAAATGTAATCAAATAAAAAAAAAGTTCACTTTTTCATAAACTTTAAGGTTTCTCACTTAAATTATTTACAAACAGCTTGTGCAATTATGGCACAAATGGTTGTAAATGCTTCACTGGGATCCCCTTTGTTCAGCAATAGCAGACATATATGGCTTTGGCCTTGCTTTTTGGTAATTAAAAGGCCGCTAAATACCGCTGCGCACCACATGTGTATTATGCCCAGCAGTGAAGGGGTTAATTAGGGAGCTTGTAGGGTTAATTGTAGCTTTAGTGTAGTAGACAACCCAAAGTATTGATCTAGATGTTGGTATATTTTATGCCACAGGGTTAATTAGGTAGCTTGTAGGGTTAATTTTTAGCTTTAGTGTATAGATCAGCCTCCCGCCTGACACATCCCACCCCCTTATCCCTCCCTGACCCCCCTCAAACAGCTCTCTCCCCCCCCTTCACCTCACAATTGTTTCTGCAGTGTTGGATCCCCCCTTAGCCCCCCCCCAAGTAGCTCTCTAACCCTCCCCCCTCTACCTAGTTGCCGCCAGTTTGTTAAAAGAGTATGCCTTTAGGGTTAATAAATAAATAAAACCCCAATTTTCTGTAGTGTAGCTGCCCCCCCTCAATACCCTCCCCCTCCCAGATCCCTTGCCCAGCATTAATTCCCCCCTCCCACTCCCTCCTTCTCATACAAGTTAATGGAAATGTGGTGCTCGCGCCCGACCACGCCCCCCACACACACTCCCGCCTCCCAGCGCGCACTCTGGACTAACAGGATACGGAAGGTAACCATTGATGGGCCGCCCACCCATCTCCCTGCCATGACTCCCACCCGCCAATGATCGGCACCATCGATGGCCGATGCAGAGAGGGCCACAGAGTGGCCCTCTCTGCATCAGTGGGTAAAAAAGGGTATTGCAGTGATGCCTCAATATCGAGGCATCACTGCAATACCCTGGAAGCGATCACAATCCCTTCCAGCACTTCAAATCCCAGAGTACGTGTCAGGCACGTCCTTGGTCATTAACTGACACCCAATGTAGGACGTGCCTGACACGTCCTTGGTCTTTAAGGGGTTAAAGCTTTTCTCCAGCTGATCCTCTGTTCCCCTTTTGGAATTTGTTGGTTAACAAAAATTTGTTCACCTGCTATTTCCAAGCAATCCTGGAGCAAATATCATCCAAAACCAGGGCCGCCATCAGGGGGTGACAGGGGTGACTCCTGTCAGGGGCCCAATGGGCTAGGGGGGCCCAATGGGCTAGGGGGGCCCAATGAGGCAAGAACTAAAAAAAAAAAAAAAATTTGGCAGCCACCAGTGGGTACTACAGCAGAGTACTAATTGAGCATGGGAAATGTTATTACAATGAGTAAAGTATTAGCATTTGAGAGGATTTCTGAGTGTGCAATAAACCACTATGCACAGTGTGAGACAGACTTGGCACTTTGTTTGTAGAGTGTGTGCCTGAGTCAGACGGCTGATCACTTTCATTTGCAGAGGAGGTAGGACTTACTTAGCAAATGTTTTTTATTTCTTTGTGCAATTTAAGATTGTAACTTCAGTGTGGTAGTAGTTGTATGGTGGGGCCAGGGGTCCATAAAAACACATTTTTTTTAGCAGCAGTGTATTTATGATTATTTGACAATGCTGTAGAAATTCTATATTTAAAACCATGCAGAAATGTTTCCTCCTCAATACACAAATTATATATATTACATTCCAGTTTACTGCCCCTTTATGCAAGGACTTTCCAGATACAAGGGGGCATTTTATCTAAGATTTTTACATCTGCATAACATGTTATACTCTCAGACTAAGATTGCTCAGTGTTGGAAATGAGACAGGTTAACTTAAAACTGTTCAGTTTACTCTACAGCTGACTTAATTTTGAAATGCATACCAACAATCTTAAATCCTGCATTTAACCAGATCTAATGGCATGAATACCACAGCTTATGGTTCCACCAAGACCATATAGAGTACAGCATCTTCAAAATCCACAAGTACAGCTGACAGATGGGAACATTTGTACACTATATTTGAAGTGGTGCTCTTGGTTGGGGAAAATGGAGAAAATATCAAACAAACATATGTCAGCCTTTTAAAAGTACTTTTCTTCATCTAGCCATCTACCCAGATAATTAATGTACAATTTTGAATTCACAGAATTATTTTTGTTTGCACATTTACAAATATGATTCTTTAAAAAGTAATCTCTTAATTTCTGCATTTTTTTATCATGCATGTCACACACTGTTGATTTAGAGGATGCAAGGTGCATAAATGTTCCCTCCTGTGAGTGTTTCTGTAGGTGTCTGTGTTTATGTCTTTGTGCTTTGGTTTGTGTCTCTATGAGTGTGTATGTATTTTTTTCTGTGGGTCTCTCTGTGAGGGTGGTGTGTATGTCTTTGTGCATTTTCTGTGGATGTCTATGAGGGTGTGTGCATATGTCTTTGAGATTTTTCTATGGGTGTCTCTGTGAGGGTGGGCGTGTGTTTGTCTTTGTGTATTTTCTCTGGATGCCTCTGTGAGGGTGGGTGTGTATGTCTGTGTTTTCTGTGGATGTCTCTGTGAGGGTGTGTGTATGTATGTATGTCTGTGTTTTCTGTGGATGTCTCTGTGAGGGTGTGTATTTTCTGTGGGTGTCTCTGTGAGGGTGTGTGTATGTCTTTGTGTGTTTTCTGTGGATGTCTCAGTGAGGGTGTGTATGTATGTCTTTCTGTGTTTTCTGTGGGTGTTTCTGTGTGTGTGTGTGTGTGTATGTCTTTCTGTGTTTTCTGAGGCTGTCTCTGTCGGTGTTTCCTTGAGTGTATGTGCAAGTTTGAGTTTGTGTGTGTGTGTGTCCATTGTCTGTTCCTTTTTAAGACATTTTGACCTTACTACTGATTATTCACATCTTTCTACAGACTTTGAGACTAATGAGACCTTTCCGGAAGTCACCAATCTACCATTTAACCTTTAAATTATTGTTTAGGCAGTTCAGGGCCCTTCCTTTCAGCCACTGCATGCTGTTGTCATCATTTAGTTGGCATCTTCCTTTACAAAAAGATAATCAGAACTCCATATTTTGTTTTCTAAATCTCCTTTTTTTACAAAACTGTAGTTTACCTCATTACTTGTCAGGTCAATGTAAACAAGTGCTAAGTGCCTGTTTGGGTGTCTGTGTCTGAGTTTCTTTGCGTGTTTGCTAGAGTGTCTATATGTGAATTCTTATGTGTGAGTGTGTGTGTTTCAGTGTATGAGTGTGTCTGTGTGTTTGTATGTTACTACTTTTACAACATTTCCAAGTTTAAATAGACACTTAAGAATAAAGTGCATATACGTTTTAGTCACTTGGTCAAAAATTGCACGTCAAAGGAGGGGGGGGGGCCTGATCAATGGTTAAGTCAGGGGCCCCAAAATTTCTAGTGGCGGCCCTGTCCAAAACAAATGATGAACGATTCATCAAACAATTTTAAGCAACTTTCTAATTTACTCCTACTATCAAATTTCCTTGGTTCTCTTGCTATCTTTATTTAAAAATCAGGAATTTAAAGCTTAGGAGCAAGCCCATTTTAGGTTCAGCACCCTGGATAGCGCTTGCTTATTGGTGGCTACATTTAGCAAACCGATAAGCAAGCACAACCCAGGTTCTGAACCAAAAGCTCTTAAGCTTTGCATTCCTGTTTTTTAAATAAAGATACCAAAGAACAAAGAAAAATTGATTATAGGAGTCATTTGGAAAGTTGCTTAAAATTGCATGCTTTATCTGAATCATTATAGAAAAAAAGTTGTCTTTAGTGTCCCTTTAAAGGGACACTGTACCCAAAAAAATTCTTTCGTGATTCAGATTGAGCATGAAATTTTAAGCAACTTTCTAATTTACTCCCATTATCAAATTTTCTTCATTCTCTTGGTATCTTTATTTGAAATGCAAGAATGTAAGTTTAGATGCCGGACCATTTTTGGTGAACAACCTGGGTTGTCCTTGCTGATTGGTGGATAAACTCATCCACCACTAAAAAAGTGCTGTCCAGAGTACTGAAACCAAAAAAAAAGCTTAGATGCCTTCTTTTTCAAATAATGATAGCAAGAGAACGAAGAAAAATTGATAATAGGAGTAAATTAGAAAGTTGCTTAAAATTGCATGCTCTTTCTGAATTACAAAAGAAAAAATTTGGGTTCAGTGTCCCTTTAACAATGAGCATTTGCTCTTTAATTCTGACCTTGGATACTTTATATTTCGCGTTGTACCCATAGGCTTCATGGACGTGGGGCCCTAAAGGACAAGGAGCCGTCTTGCTGGTAAACTGTGACAAGGACAGTCTGTTCTCTCGCACAGTAGATGGAGGAGATGAAATAATGCTCAGTAAAGCAGGTAATGAACGCCAACGCCAACAAAAGCTATTAAAGGGACAGTAAAAAACAAACAAATTTGAACTTGATCGGATAGAGCACGAAATTTTAAACAATTTTATGATTTATTTCTATTATCAATTTTGCTTCCTTTTCTTGGTATCCTTTATTAAAGGACAATGCACATGTCTTTGTCCATCTGGCAGCCATGTTTGCAACAATGTTTATAGCAATATTACACATTTTTGCAAATACTGCTGCCATAGACTGCTTAAGACACGTGCACGCTCCTAAGCTCCTATCAGATTTTCTACCTAGATTTACTCTTCAATACAGAATACCATGAGAAGTAAATTGGAAAATTGTTTAAAATTGCCTGCTCTATCTGCAGCATGAACATTTAATTTTGACTTTACTTCCCCTTTAATGACATATTTTGAGAAGGTATTTGGGAATTGCAGGACTGGATTGATTTTATCACCGGAACTAAATCTTTCCATAGATCTGCTGGACATGTCCCGATTGGTTCTTCGTACACGAGGGCCAGAGAAGCTGCCTATAGGGTACCATCTGTTGCTTTATATCTCTGCATCTGACTCAAAGAATCTGGGAGTGTTCCACTACTACAGTAAGTTATCTTCCGCTGCGCATGCGCCATAATATATCCCCTATATTGGGTTTGCAGTTACTTTCTATAGCTCCTTCCTTGGAAGGTATCCTACT